>NC_133329.1:342319913-342441725 GCF_042186555.1 Aquarana catesbeiana
AGTGTCAATATTTTGTGTGGTCACTATTATTTCCCAGCACTGCCTTAACCCTCTTGGGCATGAAGTTCACCAGAGGTTCACAGGTTGCCACTGGAGTCCTCTTCCACTACTCCATGACGACATCACGGAGCTGGTGGATGTTAGACACCTTGCGCTCCTCCACCTTCCGTTTGAGGATGCCCCACAGATGATAAATAGGGTTTAGGTCTGGAGACATGCTTGGCCAGCCCATCACCTTTACCCTCTTCTTTAGCAAGGCAGTGGTCGTCTTGGAGGCGTTTTTGGGGTCGTTATGTTGGAATACTTCCCTGCGGCCCAGTATCCAAAGGGAGGGGATCATGCTTCGCTTCAGTATGTCACAGTACATGTTAACATTCATGGTTCCCTCAATGAACTGGAGCTCCCCAGTGCCGGCAGCACTCCTGCAGCCGCAGAACATGACACTCCCACCACCATGCTTGACTGTAGGCAAGACACACTTGTCTTTGTACTCCTCATCTGGTTGCCGCCACACATGCTTGACACCATCTGAACCAAATAAGTTCATCTTGGTCTCATCAGATCACAGCTTAGTCTGCCTGTCTTCAGCAAACTGTTTGCGGGCTTTCTTGTGCATCTTTAGAAGAGGCTTCCTTCTGGGACGACGGCCATGCAGATCAATTTGATGCAGTGTGCAGCATATGGTCTGAGCACTGACAGGCTGACCCCCCCACCCCTTTAACCTCTGCAGCAATGCTGGCAGCACTCATACATCTATTTCCCAAAGACAACCTCTGGATATGACGCTGAGCAACGTGCACTCAACTTCTTTGGTCGATCATGGCAAGGCCTGTTTTGAGTGGAACTTGGCCATCGTGCTGCAGCTCAGCTTCAGGGTCTTGGAAATCTTCTTACAACCTAGGCCATCTTTATGTTGAGCAACAGTTCTTTTTTTCAGACCCTAAGAGAGTTCTTTGGCATGAGGTGCTATGTTGAACTTCCATTGACCAGTAAGAGCGTGCGATTGATAACACCAAATTTAACACACCTGCTCCCCATTCACACCTGAGACCTTGTAACACCAAGTCACATCACACCGGGGAGGGAAAATTACTAATTGGGCCGAATATGGACATTTTCAATTTTCACTTGGGGGTGTACTCACTTTTGTTGCCAGCGGTGTGTTGAGTTATTTTGAGGGGACAGCAAATTTCCATTATATATATATATATATACACACACACACACACACATACACACATACACACATACACACACACAATGCCTTGCATTTCTATTTAAACTAAAAGGGTGGTTTTACAAGGTAAGGGTTCACATATACGTTAAGATTTGTTTTTCTTCGTCATAATTGAGTTGACAAGGTTTTCACATGGGCTACAGTAGGAAGTGAACTTGTATCCAAAACACTAAAATAAAAATATGTTGTTTGCACATTCTTGTAAGGCCAAAAGGTCTAAGGCCTGGTTCATAAAGATTTTGATGCAATTCAGGTGCGATTATATAGCGCGACTTATTGTCGATTTTGTACTTGATTTTATGCCTAGTAGTCGAGCCACTACTACTACTTTTTAGCCCTGGTTCACACCGATGCAATTTCTGATGTGCTCCAGAACGCATGGAATCGCATGACAGGTGGAATAACATGACTTTCTTTGAAGGCGGTTTAAATATATGCAGTGCAAATCCAATGATATTTTAAAAAGGGTCCTGCATAAATTTAGAGTGGTGAAATTTTTAGCTCCATAGACTTGACTGGTAACTGCATGCAAAACGCTTATCTGTCCTAAAGTATCACAATTCTAGTATGTTCTTGTGGAGAGTGAGAAAAGCTGTATGCAAATTGTATGAAAAATGCATTAGAATTGCATCTGAACCACATCAATACGCACTGCAGCAGCTTCTTCAAATTGCACTGCAAAACAGATTCAACTTGCACTGCATGAGCGTGAACCTATGCTTAGGGACCAAACATTTGCTTGGAAGCGGGGTTTTAAAAAAAATAGAAAATCACTTTCCGAATAACGACAGAATCACATGTACATGCAATTTCTGTGCAATTCCGCTGAGGTCTACGGGGCCAAAAATCACACTGGAATCCCACCATAGTGCAGTAACCTTTTCTAAAATCACTCCATGTCGCATTTGAACAAGCATCATTGAAAACAATGTGATAAAGTTCTGTGCGACTCCATTCATAAATCGCACTAGTGTCAACCAGGCCCAAATTATTTCCTATATATTTCCTTC
This sequence comes from Aquarana catesbeiana, assembly GCF_042186555.1. Classification (NCBI taxonomy): domain Eukaryota; kingdom Metazoa; phylum Chordata; class Amphibia; order Anura; family Ranidae; genus Aquarana; species Aquarana catesbeiana. The sequence goes on from NC_133329.1 coordinate 342,322,161, forward strand.
CTTCAATGAAATCAAACCTGGTGATCACACCAGCCAAAAGGTATCCACAGGCCAAGCTTCCTTTTGTATGGTGACAACACTTGCAGTTATGCCACCCTTAACTGCACAAGTCTGATTTGGACTATAAGCCGCCATATTAACGCATACTAAAAGTGAATATTGCATGGAGAAAAAGATGACAATATTGATAGAATATATTGGTATTTATTTTTTTATAAAAAAGAACCAAAATATGATCCCGTTTAATCAACAGTGCTTTACCAAAAAATAAATAAATAAAGGTTCTTTAACCTCTTGTCACCCACATAATGCATATGTGCGACAGCAAACAGTGTGGGCTTTATCGCCCACACACCACACACATGGGCAGCTAAAGACACTTCTTGGTCTAGCGATAAAAAGTCTGCAGGAATGACTCCCAATCATGTGACAGCCAATCAGAGTGGTCATGTTATCAGTGGATGCGTCCTGCTCCCACGGTGTAAAGACCCTAATAAAGGGATGCCAGTGCTGAGTGGGAAAGGGTTAAAACCCAGCTCTGGGAATTACAAAACACTACCATGGAAAATTGCTCATTAACTCTAGGGGATAAGAAATTAGATGTAATACTTACCTTAAGCTTCACCCGACTGGAGGACCACCTACATGTTCAATGCAAGACTATTGGTCTTGTAATGTACTTTATGTCAGTGTGTGACTACGAAACAGTGTCTAATAGAGGAGGCTTCAGGGGACCAGTCACGCAGATGGAAGGAGCCTGCCCAATTGATGAATAATGGAAAATTGTTACCAATACTTACCGTAATTTTCCTTTCCTGGCTCTGCCTCATGCCAGTAACCTTGGGTCAATTTCACCCCTTGACCCCGTATAGGACATCCCTGAATAGATCAATAAAAAGGCCACCAGTACTTGGTGCAGGTGTTCTGTAAATATCCCACGATGGACTAGGGAGGGTGTGTACTGGCATGAGGCAGAGCCAGGAAAGGAAAATTATGGTAAGTATTGGTAACAATTTTTCGTTTTCCTGGCTCAGCCTCAAGCCAGTAACAGGGAGGGAGTAAAACAAAACCACCAACACCAGGTGCTGCTTAGAATTAATTTATTATTTGGACAAAGCAAAAGCCAACACAGAAGCTTCCACAATATCAATTGGGAGGAAGCTACATCAAGCTTGTAATGCCTGATAAAGGTATTAGGGAAACTCCAGCTGGCCGCCCCATAGACCACATCCATCGAGACCTTGGACCAGGCTGCCCAGGAGGAAGAAAACTACCAGAGCAATGTGCCCGAATCTCTTGAGGGGGAAAAGGCCTTCCTGCGAGTAAGCTGATTGAGTACACCTTACCACCCATGTTAAGCTGATCTTGGGGAGAGCTGGCATGCACAACTTAGGACCCTTCGGAAATACGAAGAGAGCGCTGGACTTTCGGAATTATTCTGTTCTCTCTGTATATGTTGTAGAATAGAGTTTAGATCCAACTTATGCAAATCCGAACCTTTGGGCTCAGTGTTGAGGGTTTAAAAAAACCTGGAAGGGCCGACTGGCAATTAAAGTGGAACTTCCGTGAACCTTAGGCAAGAAATTTGGAGAAGGCCTTAACACCACTTTGACCAGAAAAAAGGTGCAGTACGGCTCCTTGCAGGAGAATGTAGCAATGTCAAAGATTTGCCTAGCTGAGACAATAGCTGTAAGAAACACTGTCTTCGAAGTGAGGTAATATAATGGACAGCTCAAATCCGGAGCAAACGGAGACTTCAGCAACTCCCCCAGACCCAACGGAAAATACCGCAATCGAAATATCGGATGTATTGGAGGTCGTATTTTAATTGCCGCTTTTACAAATCTGACCACAGCGGTTCCTTGGACCAAGAAGTGTCAGTCAATGCCGAAACCTGTACTTTAATGGTATTGCAGCTTAGGTCTAATTTCAGTCCTGATTGAAGAAATCCCAGCTCATTCACCACCGAGGGGGACTGAAAGGAAAATCCTTGTTGAACAGTCTAATCTTCCAATCTCTGCCATGCTCGGCTGTAAGTATACCTGGTCAAGATCTTCCTTGCCAAAGGGAGGTTTACATGACCGAAAACGAAAAGATTAAGGCCCCTCAGTTTGCTCCTTTCAACTGCCATGCAGTCAAGGCTAGTCGGGCAAGATCTGGATGAAACTGGCCGTTTTGGAGAAGCAGGTCTCGGGCTTGAGGCAATCCAATTGGAGGGCCCGTTGCGAGGTGACAAAGAAGGGGGAACCATGGCATCCTCGACCAGATTGGGGCGATTCCTCCTTCACAATCTTCAGCAATGACTTGAGAATCAGGGCCATTGGAGGGAAGATGTATACCAGACTGAAGCCCCACTTCTGGAAAAGGGCATCCTGGGCTAGAGCTTGTGGGTGAAAGAAGCGGATGAAAAGCTGTGGGGTCTGACAATTGTCTGGAGTCGTATGAGTATTACCTCAGGAGTCCCCCACCGTGCGAAGATATCCGACAGATACTTCGGGTTCAGCTTCCATTCCCTGTGGCTAGAGAATCTACGGTTTAGCTGACTTGTTAGGGTGTTTTGAGAACCCGGAAGGTACACTGCCGACAGGTCCAGCAAACTCGAAGATTTCCGATGTGACTTGGAGAAGGCACAGATTCCTCGCTCTCCCAGCTTCATCACATAAGATAAGAAACCAAAGCCTTGTCGTCCATCAGAAGTATGACTTGAGTGATGGGAAAGAATGCTTTTAGGGCTTCACCGCTGCACTCAATTCTAGCAGATTGGAGGAACACGGGAGCTGAGAGTACCAAGTTTCCCGAGTTCACAGGCCTTGGCAACGAGCACCCCAACTCCGCAGACTTGCATCTGACGTGATGAATACCCAGCTCACTGGGTTGATGGGCTTATCCCAGGAAAGGTTAACCCCTTGGCTCCACCACTGCTGGTTGTCTTGAATAAAGAGCAGAACATCGACTTTCTGATGTCGCTATCCCCGAGGCCCCTGCTCAGATGGCAACTCTGGAATCTCTGCTGGAATACAAGCTGTCAGGCTTCCCAGAAAACATACAGTGGGGACAGAAAGTATTCAGACCCCGTTAAATTTTTCACTCTTTGTTATATTGCAGCCATTTCCTAAAATCATTTAAGTTCATTTTTTTCCTCATTAACCACTTTCCGCCCGGTCTATAGCAGATTGACGGCTGGGCGGTGATTCAGTTATCCTGACTGGGCGTCATATGATGTCCAGCAGGTGGAGGCTCTTTACCATGTGATCAGCCGTGTCCAATCACGGCTGATCATGATGTCAATAGGAAGAGCCGTTGATCGGCTTTCCCTCACTCTCCTGACAGGGGGGGTCTGCGCAGCCCCCCCCCCCCCCCGGATGCCCGCACTAGACCACCAAGAAGCCGCCAGGACCACCAGGGAAGGGGGCAACATGCGGATGGCCAGGTATGTACCCTATGGCCATCCACATGTGCCCAATGTGCCAAGTCTGTGCCCAATCTGTGCCAATCAGTGCCCACAAATGGGCACCATTATATTTCAGTGATGCCCAGCAATGCCACCCATTAGTGTTATCAGTGCCACCAGTGTCATCAGTGTCCATCGGTGCCACCTGTCAGTGCCCATCCGTGCCCACCTATCAGTGCCACCCATAAGTACCCAGTGCCACCTACGAGTGCCCATCAGTGCCACCTACGAGTGCCCATCAGTGCCGCATACCAGTGTCACCTATCAGTGCCACCTCATCGGTGCCGCCGTATAAGTGGGCGTCAGTGCAGCCATATCAGTGGCCGTCATTGAAGAAGAAAACCTTTAAAAGATTTTAACAGAAACAAAGAAAAACTTGTTTTTTTTTCAAAATTTTCGGTCTTTTTTTTTTATTTGTTGCGCAAAAAATAAAAACCACAGAGGTGATCAAATACCATCAAAAGAAAGCTCTATTTGTGGGAACAAAATGATAAAAAAATTTGTTTGGGTATAGTGTAGCATGACCGCGCAATTGTCATTCAAATTGCGACAGCGCTGAAAGCTGAAAATTGGCCTGGGCAGGAAGGTGTCTAAGTGCCTGGTATCGAAGTGGTAATGTACACACAGCACCCCATATTTACAGAAAAACACAGAATTGTTGACATTTTTGCAGATTTATTACAAAAGAAAAACTGAAATATCACATGGTCCTAAGTATTCAGACCCTTTGCTCAGTATTTAGTAGAAGCACCCTTTTGATCTAATACAGCCATGAGTCTTTTTGGGAAAGATGTAACAAGTTTTTCACACCTGGATTTGGGGATCTTCTGCCATTCCTCCTTGTAGATCCTCTCCAGTTCTGTCAGGTTGGATGGTAAACATTGGTGGACAGCCATTTTTAGGTCTCTCCAGAGATGCTCAACTGGGTTTAAGTCAGGGCTCTGGCTGGGCCATTCAAGAACAGTCATGGAGTTGTTGTGAAGCCAAACCTTCGTTATTTTAGATGTGTGCTTAAGGTCATTGTCTTGTTGGAAGGTAAACCTTCGGCCCAGTCTGAGGTCCTGAGCACTCTGGAGAAGGTTTTCGTCCAGGATATCCCTGTACTCGCATTCATCTTTCCCTCGATTGCAACCAGTCGTCCTGTCCCTGCAGCTGAAAAACACCCCCACAGCATGATGCTGCCACCACCATGCTTCACTGTTGGGACTGTATTGGACAGGTGATGACCAGTGCCTGGTTTTCGCCACACATACCGCTTAGAATGAAGGCCAAAAAGTTCTATCTTGGTCTCATCAGACCAGAGAATCTCATTTCTCACCATCTTGGAGTCCTTCAGGTGTTTTTTTTAGCAAACTCCATGCGGGCTTTCATGTGTCTTGCACTGAGGAGAGGCTTCCGTCGGGCCATTCTGCCATAAAGCCCCGACTGGTGGAGGGCTGCAGTGATGGTTGACTTTCTACAACTTTCTCCCATCTCCCGACTGCATCTCTGAAGCTCAGCCACAGTGATCTTTGGGTTCTTCTTTACCTCTCTCACCAAGGCTCTTCTCCCCCGATAGCTCAGTTTGGCCAGATGGCCAGCTATAGGAAGGGTTCTGGTCATCCCAAACGTCTTCTATTTAAGGATTAAGGAGGCCACTGTGCTCTTAGGAACCTTAAGTGCAGCAGAATTTTTTTGTAACCTTGGCCAGATCTGTGCCTTGCCACAATTCTGTCTCTGAGCTCTTCAGGCAGTTCCTTTGACCTCATGATTCTCATTTTCTCTGACATGCACTGTGAGCTGTAAGGTCTTATATAGACAGGTGTGTGACTTTCCTAATCAAGTCCAATCAGTATAATCAAACACAGCTGGACTCAAATGAAGGTGTAGAACTATCTCAAGGATTATCAGAAGAAATGGACAGCACCTGAGTTAAATATATGAGTATCACAGCACAGCAAAAATGTCAAGAATTCTGTGTTTTTCTGTCAATATGGGGTGCTGCGTGTATATTAATGAGGAAAAAATTAACTTAAATGATTTTAGCAAATGGCTGCAATATAACAAAGAGTGAAAAATTTAAGGGGGTCTGAATACTTTCCGTCCCCACTGTATACCTCTGCAGACCGTAACCAAGGGTGCAGGCCTCTGAGGAAATGTATCTTTCTTGCTCCGGAAGGAACACCTTGCACTGAAGAGTGTCGAACGACCTCTCTAGATACACAAGGTTCTGACATGGAACAAGTCAGATTTCTTTCTGTTCTATCATCCATCCAAACTCTGCTAGAGTGGTCAGGACTTGGTCCCAGTGCTGCACTAGAAGGTCCTTGGAGTAAGCGAGAATGAAGATGACGTCCGGGTAATGAAAAACTCTTATGCCCTGCTGTCGGAGATAAGCGAGCATTGTGATCATAAGCCTCGAAAAAGGTTCCTAAGCCCGAACAGAAGACATCTAAATTGGAAATGGTTGCCTGTGAAGAAAAACTTAAGATATACCTTAGACCGAAATCATTCATACGCCTGGACAGACTACTGCGATTATGGTTTTGAGCGTCTTCACGCGGAAGGACTGGGGCCCAGGGAAGAATTTAGGGTTTTTCTTTTCTTATGAACACCCTTAAAGACCCACTAATCCATAATCCTGTCCGACCAGATATAGCCAAAGAGAGCTAATCTTGCCCTACTGGCGATGTCTGGAAGGACTTGGTTGAAGCCTTTGTAAGCTGAGGACCTTTGGATTTGGCCTGATCCGCAAGTGGGAGAACTCTCTATTTGGCCTATAAGATCGGTCAACCTTGAACCTTTCTGTTTGGCCGAAAGGACTGAGGCCGACACACAGTTAAAATGGCTGCAGCCAAACTCAGTGGAGGGAGATTTCTGCAGCATATCTGGCAAGTACACAATCACAGCATATATAAAATAAATATGCAAAGTGGTTGGAGGGAAGCTTCAGAATGGCAAAGATGTTTTTATTACAAATTATATGTGCAGACTGCAGTCCCTCTTAAAATAGCAAAGGTATTGGACGGCAAGCTAAATATGAATTAGAGACCATGGGAAGAGCCATGTGGCAACTAATGGTTGAGCCCGGGTATGACCAGATGATGGTCCCGCAAAAGCTGAAGATGGGTTGTGCTGTACAGGATAATGCTTAGCCTTAGCTTAGGGCAGTACCTGAGGAAAAACACCCTTTTGTGGCTTCTATGTGAAGAACCCCTCCGCCAATAAGTAAGGTCATTGACAATATGCAGTACAAGGTATACAGTTGCCCATACAGGAATCCCCTACCTATAAGCAGATTTCAGTGCCTCATCCATTGGGACTAGCGAGCTAATCCTGGGCTAGAAATATATATAGTCAGGAACCAAGAAAGGAAGGAAGGTATAAGCAAGCCAAAAGAAAGACAATCCCTAGGTAGAACCCCCCAGAACTCACTCACCCATTGCAACAGCTCACGGGAAGGTATCAGGAAGAATCCTTTAGGCAGACTACCAGGCAAGACAGCTGGAACATGACAACCATCAGTCTGCATAACTGCCAATCATGTGAGGGAGCAGGAAGACAGCATAGAACAGAGCACTCACAGTACCAGTGGGACAGGCAGAAAACCAGCGGCTGTATTGTCCAGACCAAACCCAGGCCTTTCAAACACCGTATATCCCCTTTCCCTGCAATGGGAAGCGGTGCTTCTCTACACCAATCGACAATCAGAAGAGTCCTAGTGACATCATCAACCCCCGCCGCTGCCGACAGAATGCAGGAGGAGCAAAAGCTGAGGAAAGAAGAGGGCCGGGACACACAGCAAGGGATGACGTCATCGATCGGTGCCTAGCTTGCATTGAGTCTTGCCGCCTGTCAGCTTTGCTACAGCCAACAGTGAGAGGTAAGAGAGCGAAAAAGACCCAGGATGGCTGCTCTAGATACCAGGCGTAAAGCATCTTATGCCTGTGCCGGCACCAGGGGTGCCCACTATCAGGTAGATTTACCCCCAACAAGGGACCATCTACCGCAGGGACTAACGGCAGGGTAACACGAAACAGGAACGTCCGGAGCAAGGACAGAATAAGAACACCTGCACCAGATACTGGTGGCCTTTTTATTGATCTATTCAGGGATGTCCTATAAGGGGGCAACGGGCAGAGTTGACCCAAGGTTACTGACATGAGGCTGAGCCAGGAAAAGATATTATGCCCTAATCCTCATCCCTTAGAGTTAATGAGCATTTAACCCTTGCATTACAAGGGGGCCCTGCTGAAAGGTTGTTCTTTGGAAATCAAAGAGGTAGACATTAATGAATGTTTAGTTCTACTTTCAGAATTATAAGCTACCCGACTCCTATAAATCTTGCAGGTCATAGTTTATTACTGAATACAAAAATTATAATTGTAGTTTGCAACTTAATATTCACGATGTTCATTTTCAGCTGTAAGTCTTGGAAGAAGAACACGTATTCAGATGATCAGCAGATCTTTAACAAGCCAAAGCAAAAAAAAAAAACCTTACAATCTGTATATCTTCCCACAAGAAACATGTCACAAACACAGATGTCATAGCTGGAAGAAGGCAAAAGCTTTTATCACTACTACTGCACCATTTATGAAAGATTTCCATGTAATGCAGAAGTAACTGGCATTTCTGCAATAGATCTCAAATGTATAGACTTGTAAATATTTATAGTATATACACATGAACAGAATAAGCAAAATGGCACTTTGTGGCACTTTCAAAGCGCTTTGGAAGCACTGTCCATTCATTGCAATGGGCAGGGCGGGTTGGGAGTGCCAAATACAGTGCTCCCTAACCACCCCAAAGATGCTGCTTGCAGGACTTTTGGTATCGTCCCGCAAACGCACCGGCCGAGTGTGAAAAGTCACACTGCAGTGAAAGGGAGGCAGTTTTCAGGCTCTTAGCGGAGGCTATTTCTGGTGCCTTAGGCACCTGAAACACCCAGTGTGAAGAGGGGGGGGGGGGGGGGTCGAACTGTATTAATAAAATAAAAATTAAAAAAAAAAAAAACCCACACACACACAAACTAAGGGTAACCCAACAACGTTTTACAGTACTTAACAGCTTAGGAATCCTAAAAGCTGCATTTACTTTTACATAATCTCATGACCTTACAACCAACCAGCTTACCCACAAAAGGAGAATAAAAAGTAAAGCGGCTATACTCGCTGGCTGTGGGCTTTTTTTTTCTTGTTTTGTTTTTTTGTTCCAACACCAGATTCCTACACCCACGCTATACAGTGCAGATAAACAAATCTCTCGATGCAGCTATTGTATTGTGACCACCGGCCCTGCTGGTTGTCAAAATGCATCTGCAACAAAATGTATCTGAGAGAATATACAGGTAGTTACGTTTTATCAAACGATATTTACATAACGCTTTCTCAAATGTATACTTTCAGAAAGAAAAAAGAAAAAAAAAGTATTTTCTTACAAACACAATTTAATCCCCTTTTTTTTTGTTTTTTGTTTTTTTTACAAAAAATGATGTAGTGTTCAGTAAATATATATAGCCAAATAAGTCAAGCTTTAAATTGTGTACACCCGCAATAGTGTGAAAAATTATGACACCCAATATTATCAACAGGTGGTGCGGTCGGCAACATTACAGCTCATTAGTTTAGGGCAGTGTTTCCTAAACATTTTTTTTTTTTTTAAAGACGAGACACCCTTTAAAATTATGGGCAAGCTCAAGGCACGCCTTCTTAAAATGTAAAAAAAAAAACTAAACTAATAGTTTTACATAAAGCAGCAACATCCACACCTGCAAGACACCCAACGTTGCACACTGGTAATGACTACCATGTTTCTCCGAAAATAAGACCGGGTCTAATATTAATTTTGGCTACAAAAAATGCATTAGGTCTTATTTTCAGGAGATGCCTTATTTGTCCCGTCTTCTCTCCCCTTCTCCCTCCCTGTCAGCTCAGGATTCAGCATATCTGTAATCCCCAAAATAAACCCTAGTTAAAGTCCTTGTAAAATCATTTAATCCATTCTGTAAATGAATTATATAATGTCCAGTGTGTGTCTTCATGTAACAATGTAGAAAATACTTTATTTACGGCACCGCTGGGTGCTCACATGACCCGCCAGAGCTCTTCTCCACACTGCTGAAGGAGATGCCGAGATCCCCGCTGACGTAAGCCCTGCTCTGAGCGCTGCAGAAGGAGAGGCCACTGACGTCACCCGGGAGGAGAGCTCCGACGGGCCACATGAGCGCACAGCAGCGCTGCAAATAAGGTATTTTCTACAATAAAGTTACATAAAGACACACACACTGGACATTATATAATCATTTTACAGTATGGATTACATGATTTCACAAGGACTTTAACCAGGGCCTATTTTCAAGGTAGGGCTTATATTGCATCCATCCTAGAAAATCAAGATATGTCTTATTTTCGGGGAAACATGGTAATATTCTAGATCTCCTTCAGTTTATCTCTATCATTCAGCTAATGTGACCACAGTGCTAATACAGAGTGGCAGGGGAAAGGGCAAACAAGGGTGCGGATGATGTCATTGGTTGTTAGGACGCCGTCAGCTAGAAGGTTGTAATGGTGCACAATGGAAACCTGTGGCTGTGTGTAACTGAAAGGCAGGATTGATCCACCCTCTGGCTTGTGTACAGTTTTTGGGCAATTTTAAGGGATTTTGCCAAGGCACCCTGGTTGAAAAAGGTTGGTTGAGAGTTAACCATAAACAAGGAACATAGAATTACTGCTTTTGCTTCAATGTGCACAGTGATATAAAATGCGTGTGTGTGGTGCAATTGCAGTTTACATACACGTGCGCAGCCTAAGGCCTGATTCACACTTATGCATTTTTAGTGCTTTTTGCATTTTGCAGATTTGGACTACAGAACGTGTTCCATAGGAAACCATGTTTAATGGGCTGTAGTGCAAATCTGCATAATGCAAAAAGCATAAAAAATGCATAAGTGTGAATCAGGCCTAAGAATGCATTTGCATTAGTGGGTGTGACAGGGGCAGCTTTTCCATATTTGTTTTGCTTTTTTTGTGCATTATTTTAACTTTTTCTCCATTTTTTTTTTTTTTTAACATTTAACTTTATTTCTAACAAGCCTCCATTTGATATTTTCTCTTTATGGGGACATCAGGGGTTTATTAGACTCCCAACGTACCCCCTGACAACCACTGTGACTATTTAAGCAAAGATCCTGGAGTGTTTGAGTGGGGGCGTCACTATACTGATGCCCAGATAACTTTTACATTAAAATTAGGAGCTGGCTAAGCAAAACAGAAACAAGCTCACAGCTGCTACTGCAGCCCATGAGCTTGTCTTAAAAACTTCATATGGACATATGTAGTAGTAAAAGCGGTTGTAAAGGCAGAAGGTTTTTTAATCTTAATGCATTCTATGCATTACGATAAAAAGCCTTCTGTGTGCAGCAGCCGCTGTCCCCCCCCCCCCCCAATACCTACCTCAGCCCCATCTCGATCCATCGATGTCCACGAGTCCCTAGGCCGTCTGGCACTCTCCCTCCTGATTGGCTGAAACACATAAGCGGCGCTATTGGCTCCCACTGCCATCAAAAAAAAAAGGAAGAAGGAGCACACATTCAGGAGGGGATTACTATGCTATCACTTTGCTATGATGGCTATCTGCTGAACACATTCATAGAATGTATCAGGAAAACACAGTATTTAATAGGTCTAGTTGATTTTTTATGAACCAAGTAAAATATCACAGCAGTACTCAATACTTTTTAAGGGCTCTCCAATCTCCCTTCATCTAAAGTGTGCAAAATTATGGAAATACTATCAATATGGTGCATCGTTTTATTCTGAAGCTGGACTAATGAGCCCCTGAAATGTATTGGGTATTCCGGTGACTTTTACTTTGCCAAAAAAAATCAAATGGATATATTAAAAATCATTGGTGCTCTCACTTTTTAATTTTTTTTATTACTACTAAGGTGACCTATGCTGCGTATACTAGTTAACAGAAGGTTGCCCTCACTCCATACCTGCAAATTATCCTTTATACTAGTGTCCAGTGCACCAGCAAAACTTCAATCTGAGAACAGAACAGTAGAAACAGCCATTGCGGATGCAATCCAAAGTCACCTGAAGTCTGAGAGGCTGGCTTGTCAACTGTATGCTATGACTACGGACTAACGTCCGAAACGCGTAGGCTGTTTTACAGCTTTGTACATGTATTTAAATAAAGAAATACTATTTTGGATGTCATCCTGAGTGCCGACCATCCCTTTCCTTATTCTTGTCAACTGTATGACCTCAAACTGTTCTCATACATCATACACAACCTTTGACTGGCAGTTTGTGAGGTCAAGCAGCAGTTCTAACTTTTCCCTACCCCATCCAAAACTAGAAAGTGGCTAGATTTCAATATTATTAAAATATAATAAAGACAACAATCAAAGCATTATGCTCATACATAATTACCTGGCTCACTGTAGCCATCTCTTAAGTACTGAATTAGATAGAAGATGAAGCGAGGGATCACTAGCTCAGTCATCACCAGTAAATCTTGTGGCACGGCAGGAACACATGAGCTAGATTTAACTCTGTGACGCTTGCAAAATCTGAAAAAAGATTAAGAAAAAAAGTAATTTAAACATTGTCATTAAGGTGGACTGTAAAGGTGGTCATAGATGGATCAAAATTTGGCTGGTTCAGACGGGGTGGCCAAATTTCAATCAGCGTCTGGCCGCCCCTGTTTGACAAAAGTCAACTGCTAGAATGACTTCTATCAAATGAACAAGTTGGAAAACTTTTGTCAATAAGTGTCTTCAGCTGCTGATCTGTGTATTCTGACAGCACTGAGTCCTGCTGTCAGAATACAATGTCCCGGGCAGGGTGAATTCCTCCATCCACCTCGTTTGTGTGGATGAAAAAAAAAAAAAAAATAATAATAATAATAATAATAATAATAATAATAATCACATATGGCCAGCTTCAAGGGATATTAAAGTCTTTTTTTTTTGGTTTAAAAATAACATTATTATACAGGATTTATATAGTGCCAACAGACAATACTATTACAATACAATCTGATACAAGAGGAATCAGAGGGTCCTGCTCATTAGAGCTTACAGTCTAGAAGGGAGGGTCAAGCGATACAAAAAGTAATAACTGTGGGGGCTGAGCTGAAATAATAGTACAGTTGTTCGGTGTGGGCAGGATTGTTTTTTTTTTTTTTTTTTTTTATAGGATTTTTAATAGATTCAATTGATTTTTATTTGGCAATGTTAAGAGTCACAGGAGTACCCAATACATTTCAGAAGCTCATTAGTCCAGCTTCATCAGAACTAAGCAATGCACCATATAGATAGTATATCCATAATTTTGAACACTTTAGATGAAGGGAGATAGGAGAGCCCCCAAAAAGTATTGACTACGGCTGTGATTTTTAACTCAACTGGACCTATTAAATACAGTTTTTTCCTGATACATTCTACGAATGCACTTACCAGGTAGCTATCATAGCAAAGTGATAGCATATTAATCCCTTCCTGGATATAAACATGTTATACTTAACTGCTCTGTCCAGTGGTTTTGCACAGAGCAGCCCAGATCCTCCTCTTCTAGGGTACCGCAGCAAGCATGTTGCTATGAGGGCAGCCGATGCTCTGTGTGTCCATTTAGACACGGAGCTGAGGCTCAGCTCCTCCCCATTTCACCTCATTGGCTCACTGACTTTATTCGACAGCAGACAATGGCGCCCGCTGTGTGTCTCAGCCAATCAGGAGGGAGAGTCCCAAACAACCGAGCCTCTCGTGCAACATCGCTGGATCAAGATTGGGGTCAGGTACGTATAAGGGGGGCTGAGGGGGCCTCCTGCACACTAAAAGTTTTTTTTATCTTAATGCAAAAAATGCCTTAAGATGAAAAAAAAAAAAAAAAAAACGTCTGCCTTTAGAACCACTTTAAAAAGGAGAAGTCCAGCCTGAGCTCGTTTGGATGAGCTTCTCCTAAGGGTCACAGGAGTAAAATTCAGTTTGCATTCCTGTGACCTGTTTTCAGCAGAGAGTGGTCTGAAGTGCGCTCTCTGCTGACGTCACTGGAATCAGTCAAAGCAGCGTGTCATCACAACAATAAAGTCTGGATTGGCCAGGTGCCTGGACCAATGCCTGTCACAGCTTCTCAGCGAGCCACTTAGAGACCGAGATGGCCGCTCCCTGTCCCTCCACAGCTCAGCGCTCCAGTGAGCGTGGAGCAGCAGAGAGGAGATCTGCTGACTGACAGGCAGTAGCTCTCCACTCATGGAGGTGAGAGAACCGAGCCATCAGTGGTGTTCAATCGCTCGGTTCTCAGTGCAGAGACACCGGGGGACAGATGCAGCATCGGACCGATGCTGCATCCACCTAGGTAAGTATGATGGTTTAAAAAAAAAAATACTTCTCTTTCAAGTACCAATGTCACTTGATAAAGGTGTATCAAGACATACAAATACACTAAACCAGGGGTAGGCATCCTTAAAGAGGTGGAGTTCTATCTGAACAACATGGGAGAAGTCAAAGATCACCAGGCACAGTGTCGCCCCTTCACATCTGATTTAAACCTCTAATTGCCAGGCTACAATTGCGTGCACTGCACGGCAATAATGAGTTTAAATCAGGTGGCGAGGAGGTATCATATTGCCTTCTGACCACCTGTCAAAACACACCTCGATCATTTTTTAGAGGCGCAGCAGTTCCTGCTGTACTTGTGAATGAGCCCTTAGTTGCATTTGCCAATGGTACCCTTAGGGCTCATTCACAAGTAAAGTTAGGGTGTGGTTTTACCGCCCCCCCCCCCAATCCCTACCCTCTTCTTTAGCTGCTGAGGCAGCAGCCAAAAGGTGTACACATGGAGCAGCAGGAATGAAGCCCCTTGTTGCTTTTGGTGAGTGCTACAGCCTGCCAATCATGACCTATTCAAGGAAATGGGGCCACTCTGCAAGTGCCCCACAACTGCATGCTTCGGCTAGTAACAGCACATGGGTAAATAGTAAAAGTGAAATACTTGTAACCCCAAAGCTTTGACCATTGCTAGCACTAATACACGAATGAATGAATGAATGAATGAATGAATGAATGAATGAATGAATGGTAACATTTTCTGACAACACCAAAGGCAGGCAAGTGACCAAAAGTATTTGGTCACATAACCAGCTGGACCATAAAGGATTCAGAAAAGATGAAATATAATGCCCAGGTTTTCAGTCCTGAAGAAGAAACTTTGGCCTACTTTGCTTAACCATTTGTCAGTGAGGCTGCCCTTCATGAACCAATAATGGGGCCTGGGAGGGTACAGACCCAAAATTCAGCATCTGCAGCTGGTATTTGCGTGGTAGAGCTCCCAAGCACGCTGAAGATAAGATTTGCTTTAAAAGGCCACTATAGAATTTTTTAGGATGGTCATCTTCAAAATGTTTTTAATTAAATGTTTAACAGAACATACAATATTTAAAACAAAAAACTCCTGCCAAAAATAGGATAAAATGATTAGATCGTTAAAAGATAAAATACCAAAATTAGATTGACCTGCAATATTCAACTTCAATCCAGAGATTAAATCCCCTGCAGTACTTTTTTTGGCTGCTGGGTCTGATAGCCAGTATCATTCAACCTACTGGTTGCAGACCAGCCCCAGCCAGTGACTGGACAGTGAAAGAAGAAGCAGAACAGTGATGAGCTCATCTCTGTCATTCTGTTCTCTCCTATCAATATGCTTTTGTCAGCACATGAAATGGATTGGCTTTGTACTACTACTTCCTCCCACCCCATTCCTCCAGAGGCCCAGCAGTTTAAATTTAAACACAGGTTGTGCAAAAAATATATATTTAACCCCTTCATGCCTAAGGGTAAAATAAATCTAATTTCCCAAGCACACTTTTGCAACTTTGACATGTGTTATTAAAACCGTACAAATCAGCACAACTACTTCCAGGTGTATTATACCTGTTTTTTTTTTGTTTTTTTTAGGAAAAATTGGGCTTTTATTTGGTGGTAAATGGTAGTGGATAACTCCTAATTTTTTTTTTTTTTAAATCGAAGGAAAACTGGTCAAAAATAGTAAAAAAAAAAAAAAAAAAAAAAACTTCCAAAAAAGTTCAACCAAAATTAAATTCTCCTGCTCCTGACAAATCGTAGTCACATACTGTATGTGTATGTTAGTTGTTGTCTTTACCCATAGTACAGCCCAGAAACAGTGCACATTTTTCTTTTTGTTATCCTACCTAAAAACACACTGACACAAATATAAAAAAAAAAAAAAAAGAAAATCCTGAACCTGACCTTGACACAAGCACTAACCCTGCACTGACCTAGATCAAACCTTGATCTAGGTATTTTTTGGTATTTTTATTGTTTTTTTTTTTTTTTTTTTTTATTATACACACTTTTTTTTTCTTTACAAGGAGAGGGAGAGATACGATGTACTACTCTCCTCCACTCATAGAGAAAGAAAACACAGGGGTGGGCTTCACAGTGATTGATCACTGTTATAGCCAATCAGAGGCTATCACAGTGATCAGGTGACCTGGAATCAAGAGTTCCTGGTCCCAATCATTAGTATGGGGCCCAAGGCTCATGGTGAGAGACCCCAGTCTCTGTGCTTCATGGGGCGTTCCCAGCACAAAGAGATGTGCAAATATGCAGCTCCACGGAAAAAAGCCCATTCTTGTGGGGTTGCATATTTGTGTTACATCGGCGTGAAGGGGTTAAGGATGTATTCACAATTACAGAACTGCATGTATTTCTGTCATTTATGTGCACCTAAAGTTCAGCCTAAAGTACACCTAAAAGGCAAAACTTTTTTTTTTTTAGTTTTGGATAGAGAGTGGAGAGAGATAAGAACACCTTCCAGATTTTTATTGCTGCCTGTGCCACCTAGGGGGATTACCCTCTATATTTGTCCTGTTTACCATGATCATTGAAAGTAAGATAATTCAAAATTTTGGGTTGGCCCCGGAAAATAGAGGGGAAAACTTCTAAAGAGGACACTATTTTTTGTGACCTGGGGGTCCTCAAGGGATTCCCTTAATTTGTAGGGACTTCCTCTCACTTCCCGTCTTGGCTACTGGAGAGGAAGTGAAGGTAAATCTCCCCAATGGGACACAGATAGCAAAAAACAAACTGACGGGTTATGATACTCCCTTGCTTTATCCAAAATGAAAAATAAAGTTTTGCCTTTAGTTCTATTTAAACAAACAGGATATAGTTTGTTTAACATTACTACAATCGACTCCCTGCCTAGTAATTTTAATACTATCCACAGTTTTTGGCAGTCACTTTTTTCCATAAAATTATATTTAACAGGTACAACAAGTAGGGATTCACGGATACCTTTTGTTACTGGCGAGTACAAGTACTGATACTTGTACTCACCGATTACCGATACTATTGTACTATTGCGGTGCAATTTAAGCCCATAAAAAAATGAATGGGCTCAAATCGCACTGCAGAGTATTGCATGAGCTTTGAACAGGAATACTATGCAATTCCTCTCCGAATAGTATGCAGTTTCCGACACCGCTCCTGTGTGAACCCAGGCTGAAGTCACTATGACACCGCATTCCTGTTCAAATCACATGCGATTCTTGGCAGTGAGATTTGAGCCCATAAATTTTGTATGGGCTCAAGTCGTGCCGCAAAGGTATTGGTTTTATGTATCGGAGCATTTGCATGAGTACAAGTACTATGCAAATGCTTAGTATCGGAACTGATACTGTATCGGTGCAACCTTAACAACAAGAGTCATTTATACCATCAATGCATAGTAAAACCAACACCACCTTATGACAGTATTTAAAAGAAGTCCAGCCTGGGCTTCTCCTATGGGTCACAGGAGTGCATTTCTTTTAGCACTCCTGTGACCAGTTTTCAACGGAGAGTGGTCTGAAGTCCGTTCTCTGCTGACGTCACTGGAATCAGTCCAGGCAGCACGTCATCCCGACTCAGGAAGTCTGGATCCGCCAGCTGCCTGGACTAATGGCAGTCTCAGCCTCTCAGCGAGCCACTGCCTGTCCCTGCCCCACCACAGCTCAGCCCTCCAATGAGCATGGAGGAGCAGAGAAGGAGAGATACTGACTGATAGGCAGCAGCTCTCCCCTTGGGGAGGTGAGAGAACTGGCGGTGTTCGGTGGCTCGGGCGGCGGGGGACAGATGCAGCATCGGTTCGATGCTACATCCACCCAAGTATGAATCCAAATAAATAAAAACATAGTTGTCTTTTAACAAGCTACAACATAGGCATATTGCTTCCTTACATATACTTATTTTTTCAAGCACAATGTGTAATTTTAACCACTTGCCGCCCGCCATATAGCAGAATGACGGCGGCAAAGTGGTTTCAAAATCCTGACTGGATGTCATATGACGTCCGCAGGATATTGAGCCGCTGCGCGCCCCCGGGGGCGCGCATCGCGGCGATCGTTGTTGCAGTGTGTCAGTCTGACACCCCGCAGCACCGATCTAGGTAAAGAGTCTCTGATGGAGACTCTTTACCACGTGATCAGCCGTGTCCAATCACGGCTGATCACGGCTGTCAATAGGAAGAGCCGGTTATCGGCTTTTCCTCACTCGCGTCTGACAGACGCGAGTAGAGGAGAGCCGATCGGCTGCTCTCCTGACAGAGGGGGGTCTGTGCTGATTGTTTATCAGCACAGCCCCCCCTCGGATCCTACCCAGGACCACCAGGGAAGCCGCCCAGGACCACCAGGGAAGCGATCCACACTGGACCACCAGGTATGCCCCTAGACCACCAGGGAAATGCCACTGTGTGCCCAGGCAGCTGCCAATCTGTGCCCAGGAAGCTGCCAGTCAGTGCCCACTTCAATGCCTACCAGTGCCAGTGCCACCAGGGATGCCCATCAGTGCCTCATATCAGTGCCGCGTATCAGTGCCCATCAGTGCCGCCTATCAGTGCCACCCTATCAGTGCCCAGCAGTGCCGCCTTTCATTGCCCATCAGTGTTGCCTATCAGTGCCAACCAGTGCCACCCATCAGTGCTGCATATGAGTGCCACCCATCAGTGCCGCCTACCAGTGCCCACCAGTGCCGCATATCAGTGCCCATCGTCAGTGCCTGCTCATTGGTGCCACCTCATCGCTGCCGCCGTATCAGTGCCCATCAGTGAAAGAGAAAACTTACTTTTTTACAATTTTTTTTAACAGAAACAAAAGCAAAACTTTTATTTTTTTCAAAATTTTCGGCCTTTATTTGTTTAGCAAAAAATAAAAACCGCAGAGGTGATCAAATACCACCAAAAGAAATCTTTATTTGTGGGAACAAAATGATAAAAATTTAGTTTGGGTACAGTGATGGATGACCGCGCAATTGTCATTCAAACTGCGACAGCACTGAAAGCTGAAAATTGGTCTGGGCAGGAAGGTGTCTAAGTGCCCTGTATTGAAGTGGTTAACTCACTTTTTCTTTCAATCTTTTTTTTATTGAAGAAAAGTACAAAGTATTCTTCATTATACAAAGAGATCACAGAGGGTAAAGCCCTTAATACAAGTGCAATGAATATACAATACCATAGCCATCACAAAAAAGTCATGTAATAAACAGCTGGGGTGCAGACATTTAACGAGTAACTAAATGTAACACATCCACAATACTCAGAGCGACCCACAGTAAAGAAAGAAGTGGGGATTGGGCTATCCCCCACACGTGACCTAGGGCTGAACATGCCCCTTTCCCTGGGGGGGGTGGGGGGCGAAGAAGTAGGGAATGGGTGAAGAAGGACGCCTAGTCAGGAGCCTTGACCTTGGACCCCAAAGAGGGGGAAAGAGAGGAAATGGAGGAAACCCAGTAAGGCTGGCCATACATGGTCGAATTTCATAAGAATAGAAGAGGGTTTCCGCGCTCACGGACTTAGGTGTGCAGCCTCCCCTTGAACAACCCTACTAGAGGGTGGCTAATGTTATAGAGAATTTTTAAGATAGGGGTAAGTGGCGCTACCTCTAATGGGGTATCTATTGTGCTAAATGTGTAATTAAGAGCACCCGCTCAACAAAAAGAAAAAAAACTTGTGCATAAAAGTGTCCCCACCTCTTGTGTGAAAGGGATCTAATCTGTAGAAGTCCCCTCTACACTCTGTGTAGTAAACCAATTATTCATCAATACATAAAGAGTGAGAGCTCATAGAGCCAACAAGCATATGTTTAATACCCTCCATCCATCCAAAAACGTTTTTGGTGGTGATGGGAGGTGTATTAAATAATAATCAATACTCCATATGGGTGATTAGTGAAAAAAATATTGTAATAATCTTAAGGGTGCGAGAGTCTATTCCACATATGAAAAAAAAAATATATATATAGATAATTCCAGCAAAAAATCCAATTCCAAAAAAAATATATAAATAAAATACAGTTCCAAAAATATATATGTATATAGAGTTCCAACAAAGAAATGGATATATAGTGTTCCAGCAATGTTCCAACAGTGTTCTTTATAATTAGTGACTTTCGTGCAGACAACCAGCTAGTATCCAGTGACTTGCGGTGCTCCCCCTCAAGGATGCCCACTCACCAGCTCCCTGCACCCCTGCAGGGGTAGTAGGCATGTAGTATTAAGCCTTGGTATGGTGTCCTAGATTCCAGTGAGGTTGTTCCTGGGTACTCCCGCTCCAGACACAGAACCCATCCGTAGTATGGTCATCCACATAGGAAAGGAAACAGGGCTCCCGTAGTGTATTACGTTTTTTTTAAAAATACTTTATTAAAAAAATTTGATTGCCCAACACCTCGGTCTAATGTATAAAAGTAAATAAACTAAAAAACCAAGCCAAACAATCACACTGCGTATCGTGGTAGGCACAGAGAGAGCTCGTGGATCCCAAAGCCATCAGCTGAGCGGCGTGCGCCTCAGCTGCGTTCCACACTCTCTTCCACTTCCGCGTGTGACGTAATCGCATAGCTCCGCCTTACGCGTTTCATCATCGACGTTGTCAAAGGCGTCTACGCGTTTCATCATCGACGTTGTCAAAGGCGTAGCTAGCGTACCTCATACTCAACTATATGTAGGCAAGCGGGCATACCGAGTTCCAACATTGCTCCTCCCATGGGCAGATTTTTTGCATGTATTATAGATCCTTTCCTACCGGGTTGGCTCAATGTGGTTAAGGGGTTTTTAAAGAATTTATAAAGTATGAAACCTTATATCCCCGCTTGCCATCATAAGGGGCAGACATGTATATTACCACAGTATGCTCTTATACAAGAATAATAAGGTTAATCCATGTAATGTTATTTTTCCACCTCATTCAAACTATTAATTTTGGATATACCACTTCCTTAGTCCATAGACCTGAATTGTGAAATCATAGGGGAGACCAATAAAACCAGCATAGGGTGAGACCCCTATAGGTAAATTTTGTGTATTACCACTCCATGTCCTAAATGGTTATTGACATTCTAATTACTAGGGCTGTTTGCAAAGTGGCCATATGCTAGATATCCCCACCACTCAGCCTTATCAGTTTTTCCATCCCCCGATCAAATTAATAACTGTATGTATTAGACTAAGGAGTAGGTATTACCATATATCACCATTGTATATATATCGGGGACTTTTATATTTTAGGAAACAAATCTCAATACCTATATACTTTTATATTTTAGGAAACAAATCTCAATATCTATATACAGGGTACCCCCTGTGCCCCAATCGGGTTTATAACAGAGGGGGACCATATATATATATATATATATATATATATCCCTATAAAGGGGATAAATTATTACAGATCCTATGTAAAATATATATCCAATTTACAGGAGAATGGATTATATCCAGATCAAAGAAGAGAAATTTAAATTAGATTCAAACCACAGGAATAACAACACCTACAAAAAGGGGGAAGTGTGAGTCCTGGGGCCCCTTATCTATTCCACCTCAGCGCGGTCACCTCTGTTTTAATGTTTTATATGGGAGAGGAGTCTTTTATTACTTATCCTTTGACAACGTCGATGATGAAACGCATAAGGCGGAGCTACGCGATTACGTCACACACGGAAGTGGAAGAGAGTGTGGAACGCAGCTGAGGCGCACGCCGCTCAGCTGATGGCTTTGGGATCCACGAGCTCTCTCTGTGCCTACCACGATACGCAGTGTGATTGTTTGGCTTGGTTTTTTAGTTTATTTACTTTTATACATTAGCCCGAGGTGTTGGGCAATCAAATTTTTTTAATAAAGTATTTTTTAAAAAAACGTAATACACTACGGGAGCCCTGTTTCCTTTCCTATGTGGATGACCATACTACGGATGGGTTCTGTGTCTGGAGCGGGAGTACCCAGGAACAACCTCACTGGAATCTAGGACACCATACCAAGGCTTAATACTACATGCCTACTACCCCTGCAGGGGTGCAGGGAGCTGGTGAGTGGGGATCCTTGAGGGGGAGCACCGCAAGTCACTGGATACTAGCTGGTTGTCTGCACGAAAGTCACTAATTATAAAGAACACTGTTGGAACATTGCTGGAACACTATATATCCATTTCTTTGTTGGAACTCTATATACATATATATTTTTGGAACTGTATTTTATTTATATATTTTTTTTGGAATTGGATTTTTTGCTGGAATTATCTATATATATTTTTTTTTTCATATGTGGAATAGACTCTCGCACCCTTAAGATTATTATAATTTTTTTTCACTAATCACCCATATGGAGTATTGATTATTATTTAATACACCTCCCATCACCACCAAAAACGTTTTTGGATGGATGGAGGGTATTAAACATATGCTTGTTGGCTCTATGAGCTCTCACTCTTTATGTATTGATGAATAATTGGTTTACTACACAGAGTGTAGAGGGGACTTCTACAGATTAGATCCCTTTCACACAAGAGGTGGGGACACTTTTATGCACAAAAGTTTTTTCTTTTTGTTGAGCGGGTGCTCTTAATTACACATTTAGCACAATTTATCACAATAGATACCCCATTAGAGGTAGCGCCACTTACCCCTATCTTAAAAATTCTCGAATATCATAAGAAT
Source organism: Aquarana catesbeiana (assembly GCF_042186555.1). Lineage (NCBI taxonomy): Eukaryota > Metazoa > Chordata > Amphibia > Anura > Ranidae > Aquarana > Aquarana catesbeiana. The sequence goes on from NC_133329.1 coordinate 342,344,584, forward strand.
TTTCTTTTGAAAATCAGAAATTTCATGCGTTTTTGGATCCGATGATGCCACCATTGATTTCGAAATTCGACCAACCAAGCCTTCAAATTCACCTCCTGTTGCTACACAGAAAAGAATTTTCATGGCTAGGAATCTTTTCTTTCTGGGAATTTTCTTTTCATGCACATTTCTTTTTCGATTACATTTCTCACACGATTCTCCCATCATTGCTTAGAAAATCGTTAGTTTTTCAAAAAATTTCCAACATGCCCGATTAATCCAATTCCATGGCCGCATGAAAATTGGCTGTTGCTGCAGCCCACTAACACTGCGAAATTCGAACGAACATTCTTAGATAAGATTTTCGAAAGAAAAATTCTTTAGAAATTCGACCCATGTATGGCCTGCCTTACAGCATCTGCCAGGTCCGTACAAACCAAGGGCACCCAAGAATAGTGCCTAGAAAAAAAAAAAAAACAGTGGAAACCTATAGGTCAATATTAACATAGCTGGCCCATTGCTCCCATATCTTCCTGAATTGAGGCATATATTTATTAAAACTTGCTTGCCAGGTGCTCATTGAGCATAATCCAGGAGACCTTGCACCTGAACATCACAATGTACACATCTCAGGGCGGCACAGTGGTGCAGTGGGTAGCACTTTCGCCTAGCAGTAAGAAGGGTCGCTGGTTCGAATCCCAACCACGACACTACCTGCCTGGAGTTTGCATGTTCTCCCTGTGCCTGCGTGGGTTTCCTCCGGGTACTCCGGTTTCCTCCCACACTCCAAAGACATGCTGGTAGGTTAATTGGATCCTGTCTAAATTGTCCCTAGTATGTATGAATGTGAGTTAGGGACCTTAGAGTGTAAGCTCCTTGAGGGTAGGGACTAATGTGAATGTACAATGTATATGTAAAGTGCTGCGTAAATTGACAGTGCTATATAAGTACCTGAAATAAAAAAATTAATAAATACACAGCAGGCCGCTTCCAAGAGCGAGCGACGGCAATTTAACTCACTTTTTAACACATACTGAAAAAAAGTTTTCAGAACACATACAAGAGATAAAACGCACACAAGTATTGGATAGGTGTTCAACTGAACCAGTACAGTAGGGGCATCTCCCAGATAACTAGAAAGAAATGCGATACTCATTTTCCTATGGTTCATTATAACCCCACAATTATGTATTCTGCTGCCTCATCTACTCCGTTAACAGCAGTAAAAGAACTTCGGTCAGGACAAAACTAAGTAAACATTGCACTTGGAGAGGTCTGCTGTTCCCATTGTGTTTTAATGCTGTTTTTAATGTTCCGAAAAGAAAGTAATGAGTTAGCCCCACATGTCACTAAACCTTGGTGCTCATTGTTGGGGGTCTGCATGCTTTAAGCCAACCATCTGCTTTTAAGAAAAGCTGTACTGAGAAAATATGCAGATGGCTGCCATTGCTGACCTGTACATTTTAGACCTCATGCACACTTGGTATTTGCCCAGCTCTTCTGACAACAGAAAAACAGCTTAAAATGCGCCTAAAGCCACGTTTAGGTGCGTCAAGCATTTAAGCGTGTCAAGCATTTAGGTGTTCGTTCATTCTACTTCAATCAACAAATTAATATTCTGGCCACTGAAATGAATGCAAACTCAAGTACTAAACGCACCTAGCATTTAGGGGTGTCAGACATTTTTTCTTCTCCTGATTGCGCAAGAGATGGATTTTTTTTTTTTGCACCCATTGAGCATGCAGTTTACTTAATTGGCATGCGGTTTACAGTAGGAGTCTGGTGTGTCCCTGTTCTCCATTTCAGGGACAAATCAGGCCCCAATTTTTGCCTGAATTCAGAACTGAAACAGAGCCAGAGATGCACAGGACCTGTGCAATTCACTCCGCAGCCGCTATGGAGATGTGTGAACTGGCTCCATTAAGAGCCAGGCACACTCTCCTTACATGCGAATTGAATGCGGTGAAATGCACATCCAATTAGCACTAGTGTGAACCTAGCCTTAAAGTTAACCTGGCGGAATAAAAACAAAATCCTAAAAGGAAGGATCCTACAATGGAAGATTGCCTGTACCCTCTCAGGCAGTAAATGTCTCCTACGTTTGCTTCAACACTTCTAGAAGTCTAGGAAGCCTGTAGCTCCCCACTGCTGACCATTGTTTTATCCTCTGATCCCCTACCCTTACTTCTGAGTACTGTTTCTTGTTCAATATGTTTATTGGGTTTTACAAATTACAACTTCAAAACAAATGTTTATATGAATATTCTTACTAAAATTCAAACGAATATTCTAAGTACATTCCAAGACTTGATGAATGTCATTTGAAAGTACTTCAAAATTTTGTTTGCTTTTAACCGCTTGCTGACCAGCCGCCGTATTATACGGTGGCAGGTCGGCACGATCCCGCAAATCACTGTAACTGTACGTCGGCTCGCTGGATCGGGATAGCAGGCGCACACACGCGCCTGCTGCACTGCAGGGGTGCCAATGCTCATAGCAGACGGTCGCGATGACCGCCAGCCACGATCGATCGGGGGCACAAGAGGCAGAACAGGAACGTGTGTGTGTGTGTGTACACGCAAATCCCTGTTCTGTGAGGAATGACAGATCGTGAGTTCTTAATAGCTAGGAACCAAGATCTGTCATCCCCGCTAGTCAGTCCCCTCCCCCTACAGTTAGAAACACATACAGGGAGCACAATTAAACCCCTTGATCACCCTCTAGTGTTAACCCCTTCCCTGCCAGTGACATTTTTACAGTAATCAGTGCATTTTTATAGCATTGATCGCTGTATAAATGCCAGTGGTCCCAAAAATGTGTCAAAAGTGTCTGATGTCTCCGCCATAATGTCGCAGTTCCGATAAGAATCACAGATCGCCGCCATTACTAGTAAATAAAATATTTATAAAAATGCTATAAATATAAATGCTCTCTAGCTCCCTCGTCACCTCCTCTCATGCTCGCCTCCAGGACTTTTCCAAAGCCTCTCCAATCCTATGGAATGCCCTACCCCAATCTGTCAACTTATCTCCTACTTTATTAACTTTTAGACGATCCCTGGAAACCCTTCTCTTCAGAGAAGCCTATCCTACCTACACCTAACAACTGTATTTTCATTTTCTCCATCAGCTCACCCCCCACAGTTATTACCTTTTATTTCCACTTAACCCTCCCTTCTAGATTGTAAGCTCTAACGAGCAGGGCCCTCTGATCCCTCCTGTATTGAAATTGTACTGTGCTGTCTGTTGTAAAGCACTGCGCAAATTGTTGGCGCTATATAAATCCTGTATAATAATAATAATAATTCTATCCCCTATTTTCTAGATGCTATAACTTTTGCGCAAACCAATCAATATACACTTATTGTTTTTTGTTTTTTTTTACCAAAAATATGTAGAATACATATCGGCCTAAACTGAGAAAAAAAAAAATGGGGATATTTATTATAGAAAAAAGTACAAAATATTGTGTTTTTTTCAAAATTGTCACTCTTTTTTGTTTATAGCGTAAAAAATAAAAAAAAAAATGCACAGGCGATCAAATACCACCAAAAGAAAGCTCCATTTGTGGGAAAAAAAAAAAAAGGACGTCAATTTTGTTTGGGTGCAGCGGCGCATGACCGTGCAATTGTCAGTTAAAGCGACACAGTGCCGAATCGCAAAAATTGGCCCGGTCATTCAGTAGCCAAATCTTTCAGGGCTGAAGTGGTTCAATTTTGGAATGAATTAAATTTCCTGAACAAAAATCAAATTCACTATTACAAATTTGTTCATTTAAGAAAAATTTTCCATCCTTCCCCTTCAAATTTCGAAAATGAACATCGATTTGACCCAACGGTTAGAAAATTGAATGAACGTTCTTAAAACTAAAAATTAACAAAAAAAATTAAAAAATTACAGTGTTGTATGGCCAGCTTAAAAGGAAGGAGACAAGGCAAAAATACTCATCATTTTTGTGTGAATATTGTTTGGTGTCAGAAAGTCCTAAACCCTTCCAAACTAAACAGTGTTGCTTCCACATGCTCGTTGCTAGGTTGTTCTGATCCACTATTGCCCCCAGTACTGGTTAACTTAAAACAGAGCTGCCAAGCTACAAGAACTTGTAACTTCTCAGGTTTATGAATGTAGTTTTGTTTCAGAACATCAACAATTTACCTAAAAAAAAAAGTGTAGATTTGTTCTGAATGTGATCCATGCACCCCTGCCAGACAGCACAGCTAAGCCTGGCCCTTCATGCAGCCTACAATGCAGTTAGGCCATATAGCCTGGCAAAGGACCCACCAAACCTTTGGCTGGACAATAGTAGAGCAACAGTCCTCTGATAAAGTCATCCCTGATCTTCCTCTACTGCAAGCGCACTCCATGTATGAGGGCGAGTGCTGCAAAGGAACAGAGTTCTGATTGGCTCAGTGTGTGCTCCATGCTGCTGTGCAGAGGTTTGCCAATAAGAAACCAGATTCAGATAGTGACATTACAACTTTACTCCAGGTTTCCTGTTACTTTCAATAGTTTGTTTGGGCCAAGCTGGCCACTAAGTGATACTTATACAGTAATAGCATCAGTTACATACAGTATGGCGGCATTGTGTTCCGCAGCAGTATAGAAGACTTCCTGTCTGCTGCCAAAACAAAATCAAGTTGACTGAAATGCTTCTTAGTCATTCAGGAGAAGCCTTGTATTTGAAGCACCAAATACAGTACATGGCTTCCTCTGATTGGCCGAGGTGGAGAGATGGATGACATCACAATCTCCATCTTAGCCAATCAGGGGAAGCTCTGCATTCATTGATAAAAAATACAAGGCTGCCCCTGAATGGATGAGAATTATTTAGGCTGACTTGATTTTGCTTCGGCAGAAGACAGGAAATCACCCGTACTGCAGCAAAGTGCTGTCACCACATTGTATGTAGAGGATGCTACTAGAGTAAGATGCAGTGCACATAGCAGCCAAATCACTTAGCAGTGAAAATTGGTAATTTTGGCCAGCTAAAAGTAAAATAGATTTAATACATAACTGGATTTTTGTATTCCATTCTGCAGTCCCGATTAAGACCTTTATTTGAACAAATATGTAATATTATGCAGAATAAATGAAGTAGTAAGGTAAATCTGCCTAGTAACATTACACTGTGGGAAAGCCAATAAGCTGAGATGCTGGTCAACTGTAATGCAAGCCAATCGTGTTCCTCTGTTTTCTACTTACTGGTATGTAGCGTCATTGGCGCTCAGAAGTGTGTTGCCGGCAATTTTTTCCTAAAACGTGCTATTAGTGATGACTGAAAGGCACTCTAGCATGGCTTTTTTTCTGTTCCTCGGCATTGCTATGACAACACAAGCTCTTTGCTGAAGTGCACTATAGAAATCAGTTGAATTATACTGCACATAAGAAATATTCAGTTATATACTAGAGAATTACATTTTGCTTGATTTCATGAACAGTATAGCAGTATAAATATTGTTGGGGGAATTTACTAAAACCGGAGCAGCTGTGCATAGTTAGTTACTAGTCAGTTTCTAACTTCAGCTTGTTCAGTTAAAGTGGTTAAAAAAAGGCAGAAGGTTTTTTATCTTAATGCATATTAAGCGGCCCTCCTCAGCCCCCCTAATACTTAACTGAGCCCCATCTAGATCCAGCGATATTGTAGGAATGTCTTGGCTGCCCAGGACTCCCCTACTCATAGGCTGCGACAGCAGCAGAACAGTCAGTCAATGAGAAAAGAAAGGGGGCGGCTCCGTATCTGAATGGACACACGGAGCTGCAGCTCGGCTCGGGTGCCCCATAGCAAGCGGCTTTGCTGTGGGGGCACTCAACAGGAGCGAGGGGCCAGGAGCACTGAAGAGGGAACCGAGAATAGGATGATCGGGGCTGCTCTGTGCAAATCCACTGCACAGAGCAGGTAAGTATGACGTATTTTTACCTAAAAAATAAAAAACAAACCTGAAATTTTACAATCACTTTACGCTTTGAAAATAAATGCTAGAAGCTGACTAATGGCCATGCTGCTTCAGCCTTTGTAAATTCCCCTCAATCATTTTAAAGCTGATAATTGTCAGGATTTGCAGTAAACGACAACTTCATTCGTTTTACAAAATTTTTTTAATCAAAAGTCAGCCTGTATTTTTTCATTCATATATTTAAAAACGAGGTAGTTCAGAATCGCTGTAAGGTCTCATCTTTTGGAGTACTGAGGCAAGATCTAAAGGCTACGTGACTAAAGCTGGCCATACATACACCGATCAAAATTTGGACAGCTCAGCAGGGACTAGACGAATTTTGATCAGTGTGTAGCAAACCCCTCGCCAGAAGTTGAACGAATGTGTGCCTGGTCGGCATTAATCGTAGGTGTTCAGAAAGCATTGGTTTGTATCACTGTGCTTTTATTTGAAAGCTGCAAAAAATGTTTGTCACAGTATTGATGTAGGTGTACCCTTTCTGGCACCTGCAACAAAAGTCAAAAGGGAACACTTCCAACACTTCACACCTGCCATACAGGTGATTGGAAAGTGTTATAGAAGCGTTTTGAGGTTTCGGAAGCATGTGGTGGCAATTTTATATGGTTCATAGCATACGTAAACTTAATTACAGCTTACTAGTTGCTGAAATGCAATTAAAAAAAGCCTATCAAGTGCTTGCCGTACATGTCAATGCTTGAAAAGATAAGGGGCATTAGGCAAGTTCTAATAATAGGGCCGAGACCAAATGCCTGAGTGAACTAGGCCTCACATCAGTCCAAAAAAATTCCAAAAGTCCTGCAGCCTGAATTCAAAATCACCGGACAGCCTGTATGGATAGAAATATAAGAGTGGACTGACTTCCATCATAAAAAGGACCATACTCTCACAGATGTCAAACTGGCAGCCCTCCCGCTGTTGCAGAACTACAAGTTCCACGATGCATTCCGAGGCTGACAGTTACAAGCATGACTCCCACAGGCAGAGGCATCATGGGACTTCTAGTTCCAAAACAACTAGAGGGTCGCCAGTTTGACACCCCTGGGTCTGGATAGATTGCTGACCATCCAGAAATAAATTCCTCCATCTCTTTCATAAGCATGGTTTACTCCTGATTTTGTTTACCTTTTTTTCCTATGGTCTTGTAATTTATTGCTAAGGTGGAATTATTCATGTTTGCTAATGCCTACACATACTGTACATTAAAAAAATAGTAGGGCGCGGCCGATATTCACTTTTTTAGAAGTATCGGTATCAGTCAAAAAACTGACCGATATTGCTTCAAGGAGTTTTACCGGGGTGATGCATGCAGCTGCATGCATCACTCCAGTACCATTCGTTAGGCTGCATTCACACCTGAGTGTTTCAAAGTCGCGTGTTTTTACAGTGATTTTGCCGCAATTTTGTTCAGGTCACCAATGTAGAGGCAGAAAATCGCCTGTAATCTGCCCCAAAGACGCTCATGTTGTTTTTTGTGCTTAGGCTGTTTTTTCAGGCATTTTGCTTCAGGTGCCAAAAAATGCTCAGATGTGAACAGGTGCCATTGAAATTAATGGGATTTTGCTTGTTGGGAGATTTACGAGCGTTTTTTGGAGCTGAAAACGCTCAGGTGTGAATGCAGCCTTAGAGCAGACGGTCGGCTTTATTGTAAAAACAACAGATGCAGCTCAGCAGCCGCTCGGCTATTACAAGCAATGGGAGGGGACATCCCCCCCCCCCCCCACCGCCCTCTGCCGCTCGCCCGGCTCTCCCGTCCCACTGGGAGGCCCGAGCAATCAGCCGGCACGTCCACCGGCTGGCCGAAGACCCAAACAAAGCCAATGCTTCGTTCAGGTCTCAGATCTAGTAATCCGGAAGCGATGTCCTGACATCACTTCCCGGATTACTGGCATCTTAAAAATCTTCCTTTCAGTTTGTAAAGGAATGTTTTCTTAGCTTACTGAATGAGGTCAATCTATGCCAACTTCCATCATCCAATCAGGTAAAAGCAAATTATTTATTTTATTTTTTTTTACTTTTTTTACTTGCAGTGATTGAATATTCTTTGCAAAGTGAATTTAATACATTCAAAAAGCTTAAGATAAAAATTCCCATGAAAAATAAAAGTTCACTCTACAAAGTAAACACCTCTTGCTCCTTTAGTAAATCCATGCATTGCCATTCATTATCAATTGCACTACAATGCACAGATACAAATGTTCTAAAAATATGTCCCGCACTATTTTTTTTAAGAGCATTGAAATGCACAGACTGTCCTTTTAAAATGAATAGGTCACCTAACACAAGGAACTTTAATGCACAAAGATGCATTCCAGATCTTCCACTACAGCAACAACATTATTCAGCTTGCAGTCAGAATTTTCCATAATTCCCAAATCCTACTCATGTAAATGGCTCACTTCCTCTTCCAGAATCCTAGTGCATGTAATAAAAGAATCCCCAGCACAGTTTTTAGGTTTAGTATAATGGGACTATGAAGCTGGCAATAGACTGTTTGAATGTCAGCTGCTTCAGCAGGGACCGGCCGAGATTTGAATCATGTATGGGCAAGGCTGAACGTATTTCAAGTTCGATCGACCGCTAGAAAGAATACCTGTGCCCCCTGCCGGGAGAACAAAATAGCTCAGCGGGAGGGATAGGGATAGGGATAGGGATCCCCCCCCCCATCAATAATTTTCTTTCCTGCAACTTGTGGCATCCATGGCTGGCATTAGTTCAGAATACTAGCGGTGCAATCCATCCTCAGGGAATGACAGTAAAAGCACAGCCTCCTACAACCCTCTTATTGTAAAAGACTTCAACAGGTGCATTGAGCTGCCTTGTCTGAATTCTGACAAAACAACAGCAAGAAAGGATTATTAATAAAGTTTAATAAAATACATGCAATGTATTCAGTTAACCTGGAACAGATTTTTTTTATGGAAGTATACAAATGACATCTGTTGAGCATGTTCGTCTCCATAGGTGGGGATGTTCTTTCCACTCTTCTATACACTTGCTTTTAGTCTGGTGCAGATAAACTGCTGTCTTCCATGCACGGAGTTTATTAAAACGTGTCACACATACATTTCACATACTGAATGCTAACAAGAAAACGTGACAGATTTATTGGCTTAATGCCAATGGCTTAAACATGGAATAAACTGAACAAGAAACCACAGAGTAAACCATCTCTGTCTTGTACGCACATGACCCCATGCATGGTTGCTGTCAACTCCATGAATCAACAAGTGTTAGATCACTGTGCTGATCTCTGGGGACTATTTGTAGGGCCGTGTTATTAATAGATGCCTATCCTACTACTGTTGCTGGCGAGAAGGTGCAGCGGGTACAGGCTGCTGTTATATACACCAGTCAGACCTGACTTGTGCAAAGCTTGGCAAAGACTTCAAAATTGTCACCATTTACAAGAACAGGTGTACAATAAGAGGGCAGATTTCTTATGCTGAATGCTCAGCAAATCATAAGCAGGGCTGTTAAATGGGTAAAGTTACTGCGACAGATCAACACTTGCATATTGCTGGGTCATGCTGGGTACATGCCAACAAAGAAAAGGAAATATACAGGTCTATCAATAATACTCCCCCCCAAGAATCTCTGGATAAAATCTGGAAAACAGCTCTGTGGCATAATGTTGGACACGTTATTGACTTTATTTTGTCCGTTTCTAAAATGAGCCGACAAGTATGCTGTGAGATTAGAAGATTGTAAAATACACCCGGACATTCATTATCGAGGTATAACAAATCACGTAGCCTCGGGCATTCTGTATGTTACAGTGGGCACCAAACTTGAGACTTTAAGACTTGCCATTTAAAAAACACACAAACACCGCACAATGTTCTATAGGCTTCATTAAAGTGCAACTAAAGACAAAACGTTTATTCATTTTGGATAAAGGGAGTGTTATAAATGCCTGTCAGTTCTTTTTATTGATATTTGTGTCCCATATTTCTCTTCACTTCCTGTCCCATAGCCAAAACAGGATGTGGGACCAAGTCCCTTAAAAATGAGGAAATTCTGGGGTATCACCAAAAATGGTGTCCCCATTGGAGGATTTCCCCTCTGTTACACTTCTGATGTCAACCCAGAATTTGGGATTTTCTTTCACTTTCCATGAGAACTGTCAACAAGACAAATAAAGAGGGTGAATCTCTGTGGGCACCAACAGCAATAAAAACTGACAGGTGTTCTAATCCATCTGCACTCTATCCAAAACTAAAAAAACTAAAATGTTTTGCCTTTAAGAGGCATATGACTAAAGCTTTTTTTGCCCATACTCCTCTTCTGAGTCACAGGGGTGCACTTACTTTTGCACTCCTGTGACCTAGAATCAGCAGACAGTGCCGCTCCAAGCTCAGGAAGGATTCTGACAATAATGTCCAGATCCACCCAGCTGCCTAATTGACAGCTGGCTTCTGCTTTCAACATGTGGCTGAGAGCTGAAGCCAGCTGCACCTACCCCCAACCCCAGCCCAGAACTCCAGTGAGAGCAGAAGGGTGACTGACAGTCATCACTCTCTGCTCTGGAAAGACCGAGAACTGAGTGATCAGCAGCAGTCATGTGATGGCTCAGTTCTCGGTCTTACAGCCGGCAGGGGACTGAGGGTGCAGCATTGAGGAGAGTATGTGTGTTTGTTTTCTTGGGCTCCATTCACATTGGGCGTTTTGAGACCTTTGGCAGAAATGGCTGCGATTCTGCCCGCGATCTCAAACAGCACTGAAATCACAAAACACATTTGGGCACTATTCATTTTCAATGGAACCTGAATGCGGTGCAGTTTTGCTGCAATTATCGTGGTAAACCATAATGTGAGAAGGTTGACGCCCAAAGAAGCTCTTACTCCTTTTTGGGCGAAAAATCTTTGCACTTTGCAGTTTGCCACAATTGCTGTGCAATGTATCTGGCAGTAATTGCTGAAAAACCGCAGCGCGTTTTAGGTGTCATTGAAAATAAATGGCACCCAAGCATGCGTTTTGTGTCTCTGCCAGAGATCCCAAAACACCAAAAATGAATGGAGCCTCAGTGTCCCAAACTTCTCCTCCTGTTCTGTCTAGCATACTATATTTATCTATATTATGGTAACACAATGTATCCTATGTACATTGTACTTATCCAGAGTCTAAAAAATAAATATTAATAATTATAGAAAAAAAAAAAAAAAAAAGAACACAGCTCTAGAGCCTACTTAGGAATACATTATTGCAGTTCCTTCCTTGGCATTTGCCAGCATTGTAACTTTTAAACGCACACATAATTTTTCTGTAAATGTAAAGTTAATGTGCGTCATTTTTTGTAATTTTCAGTAACATAAAGAGGAACTGCAGTCTGCTCACATAATTTGTAATAAAAACATCTTTGCCATTCTGAAGCTTCCCTCCAACCACTTTGCATATTATTTTATATATACTGTGATTCTGTACTTGCCAAATATGCTGCAAGAAATCTCCCTCCACTGAGTCTGGCTGCAACCATTTTAACTGTGGGCAGCTGAAGCTGCTGCCTGTTCACTTCCTGGATTTACACAGACACACACCTCCCGCTCTGCAGCTCTCATTGGCCCTCTTATGACTCACCCCTCTCCCTTCCTGGAAAACTCTCACTCTGAGAGCTGTTCATGATGTCATAGGCCTAGGCCTTTTAACCAGAAATAAACAGGAAGTGGGCTGTATAAGGTATTCACGGGTAGAAAAAAAAAATGTTTTAATATCCAAAGTTAAAATAACAAGGACAGAAGATTTAATAGACAGAAAGATGAAAAAGATGACTGAAGTTCCACTTTAAGCAGTAGATTGCTTTTTGTGTTTATTGTGTCACATTTGTGTTCAAGAGAGATGTTAAAAGATGATCAGCCCTGCAACTCTTCGCCCGCAATTATGCTACGCCACAACAGAATCACTCAGATGAAAGGATGATCCTTTTAAATATATCTGTGAGATTATTATCTTGTTCAACACGTATACTAAAGCTCCACACACACAGACCACAAGCTCACACAGCATGACACCCGCTTCATAGAGACATATTAGCTTACATGTATACATTTGGATTTCTGGGCCCACCAAGGTAACCCAAGCACACCCCTCTACTTCCAGAGGTGAGCATGTGATGTTACTGCACCCCGGCAGTCATTTGCACACAATGGGATCAGACAAGTGAACCCCATATTCTGTTAATGGACACAGAGAGCTAGCTTTTCATACATTTTTCTGCCACTATATGTCTTCAGTCTGATGTCCAGCATCTTTCAACCCAGCATCTGCATCTTCCTCTGAGCCCAGGTTGTCCTGGGCTCACCTCAGCCTGTGACTGCACAGTGAAAGGAGAAGCAGCACAGTGATAAGCTCATCTCTCTGTCACTCTGCTTTCTCTTCCAATCAGTGTGCTTATCAACACATGAACTGACCGGTTTCCTATACCAATTCTTCTGCTCACACCCCAGCCATTCAATACTGCCTATGGTTCAATTTTAAAGCAAAACTCCAGCTCCTTTTAAAAGTAGTCAATTCAATAAAAAAAAGCCTTAACAAAAGTGTTAAATACTTATGCGTTGCAATATTTAGCACTTAAATCTAGTGTTATATCGCAATAACGCTTAATTTACGTGCAAAAACACGCCGCGTTTGCAGATGTGGGGGTGCCATTAAGAATTATCGACAACTTTCTGCATCTGCTAAAGAGGCAGGTTTGCCTGCGGGTTGGGAACACGCAAGATTTTGTGCATGTTCCCAACCTGCAATAATATGAACCTAGCCTAAAGCCTAGTGCACACTAATATTATAATTTTTGTTCAGAAAAAAACTGACGGCTACAGTCAGAGCTGCTGTACTAACAATCAGATGTTGGTACAGCAATCTCCCCCCCCCCCCCCCCCAGAACACTCCAGTCAGATGCTGGTTTTCCAGCATGCTCGTCCGACAGTAGCCGGCTGACATACACACGGGCCGAACGTCGGCTGGTTTTTACTGAACCAGCCAATGTCTCCCGACATTCAGCCCATGTGAACCAGGTATAAGGTTAGATTTACCATGTCATTTTCTCTATGGCCATGTTTGCACGGGGACAGTAGCCCATTCATTTTAATGGGTTGCTGTAACTTTGGGAAAATGCAGGAAAAGTTCCCTGCAACTTTTCTAAAATTGCAGCAGCAGGGAAACTGCATAGTGATATGCTTTTCTCAGGATGGGAAAATACGCTGCATGTTTCGAATGCATGGGGGTGCCATTAGGCTAGGTTCACTCTTGTGCAAGTGGATGCAAATGTGGGACAGGGTGTAAATTGCACCTGTTCACACACCCGCAACTAAACCATGCTGCGCCTTCCCTCTTAACCCCTTGGCACCAGCTCCCGCCAGGAGGCAGGGCATGTGACCTCCGTGATTGGCTGTCACGGCGGAAATATGATCGAAAAACTCCCAATTGTAAGAAGCAAAATCGGGAGCTTTTTGTGAGCTGCCGGTCTCAGCACAGCTCCATCGGCTTTATCCATTGGCCAAGGCCTGGCCGCCGAGAGGCCGCACATTTACATGCAGTTGGCGCCTAGGTGTTAAAAGGCAGCCACAAACATCTAAAAATGACAGCGTGTTTCTGTTGCGGAAAATTGCATGCTGCAATTTCCCTCTGGCTGCATTTTTTTTTAAAAAGGTGCAGGAACCTTTTTCCTGCATGAAACGCAGGCACAGCAACCAATTCAAATGAATAGGCTGCTGCGCCTGTGCAAACACTGCTAAGAGCCACTTAGGTGGGAACCAAGCCTTAAGATTTGACATGAGCTGCGGCCACACGAACGGTTCCAATGCCGGCAATAAAGTGCGACTCGCCATGCGATTTGACAGTACCAATTCGCTTGACAAGTCGCACCGGTGTGAACGTGGGCTCAGTGCGCTTTCATTTATAGTGAAACTTTGCAATATATATCTATTTCTGAGCTCAGGGCAGAACATTTCCACACTGATATATGGTATAGTTTTAACGTACTGTCCAGTATAGACAAAAGAACAGGAATTTATTGCCCGGATCAACCAATGAATATTAATAGTGGTGGCTAGTTCCAGCGGGTAAGTATAGACCTATCATACAGGAAAAAAACCCTGGATGCAGTTCAAGTTGGCCTTTTAAACATATTGCAAAAAAAGGGGAGATGAGAAACAGAGGGTTTCTCTAAAGAAGGTCAACATAGAACACTATTGTCAAATACAAAACCAGCTTTATTAATAACCAAAAAATATATAACCAATTAATATATCAAAAAGTGAAGATATAAGCACTATGGACAGACGGTTATCACAAACAAATTAAAATGGACAACGTTGTCACAGGGAATATTTAAAATCAAATGGGAGCCGCGGCAACACACCCACACATACACATCATACACACTAGATATGGGGTATATTAAATTAAGGATAGTTCTGCACAATAGATTGAAGATTAATGGAAAATGTTCCCAGTATAGAGTGTCCAGTAGGGCAGAAACAGTCCTATATCACTAGTTTAGTGATGTAAGTGGGTGGATGATCTGACAAATCAAAGAGTTGGACCATAGATGGAGCGATCTCTCAAACGATCATTGCACTCAATGGTTATTTAGATCACAGCTGATGAAATAGATTACAAACGCTTTCCCAATTGCAGTAAGACTGATTGTATAGACATCTACAGAGGCAGCAGGATAAATGTCCTTGGAGACAGCATTTAAGGAAACATAGAAAAACTGACATACGTTTTGTTGAAGTGCTGAGTGAGGTGGAAGAATCTCATTAACTGCACTGTGTCCGTCGTCAGACTATGTTAGTCCTGGATGTTGGAGTCTCTCTGAGGGCAGATGCCTCTGTGTGGCTCACTAGGAGTGCAGGCCGGTAAGGAGTCGTCACTCACAGCTCCTCACCATGGAGCCGCCGAAGCACCGCTGCCGCCGTATGATGCGTAGCTGCAGGGAAAAGAATCAACGTCAGCTGTTGGATCAGCTGTTAGGTCCGTGTAAGGATGAGTCAGGTCAAATTGCGCGCGGCTCCCAAGAACGTGCTGACGTCACACCGCTGACGCGTTTCACCAGCCAATGGACGCTGGTTTCCTCAGAGCTAGGAGGGGTCAAGTGTGGTGAGTTTAAATAAGCAATAAAGAGTGCAGATACTACTTGTATCCACTAGATGTCGACCATAGCCCCTCAGTGTAAGTCATTCAGCAAACAAAGCATACATACTAATTACATGATTAGGGTAGTAATAATAGATATTTTCGAGATAGAGACGGAAAAGAAAAAAGAGTACTTTAACAGTTTTTTAGAGAAAATCAGCCATGGAAGGAGTGAAGAAATAGAGGTAATGTTTATGATAGGGATTTTATTTCCACAAATAGGAAGCATTGTTTATGTTGCTAGGAAGGATTGTAAACTGCATTCAGTGTTTAACCCCTTCGGGGCTAAAGAATCTAAAAAGTACGTCCACATTTTCTCCTTTTGCAGGAGTATAGTGTCAAAATCGCCCCTTCTAGGGGGCAGATTAAGCACATAGATCCCTTTAACTGTAAGGCCTGCTGGGTTGCTGTCATGAAATTTAGCAAAGTGTACTGGAATAGGTCTGTCATCATCCTTATTCTTGGTTTTATTCCTAATACCACTGATGTGTTCGCTGATCCTAATTCGGAGCTGACGTTTGGTTTTTCCTATGTAATTTTTATTGCAAGGACACGTGAGCATATATATGACACGTGCCGTTGAGCAATTAATAAATTGTTTAATTCGATAGTCATTGCCACCCCTTGGATCAGCGAACACATCAGTGTGATGTACATATTTGCATATGTTACAATGTCCACATGCATGCATACCTGGGGGAGGTTTTCTCTCAGTAAGCCAGTTTTTATTAATTGTTCTGGCATATTCTGAATGAACCAGGGTATCTCCCAAATTACGTGCCCTTTTGGCCGTGAGTAATGGTCTAGGGCTAACTATGTTAGCAATGAGGGGTGCCGATTTAAGAATATGCCAGTGTCTGTTTAGGATCTCCTGGACTTGGGTCCATTGCGAGCCAAACCTGGTGATGATTCTGGGGAAATCACAGTGTGATTGGTCCGTTTCCTGGGGATTCTTCTTTGTGATTAGAAGGTCCTCACGTTTAGTTTTAAATGCATTATTTTTAGCTTTTTTGAGAGAATTATGTGAATACCCTCTTTTCCTAAATCTTTTATACATTTCTTGTGCTTCAGTTAGAAATTGATCCTCCTCCGAGCAGTTTCGTCTGATCCTTAAAAATTGTCCAGTGGGTATTCCCCTAATTAGCGACTTTGGATGATGACTCTGTGCTAAGAGGAGGGTATTAGCTGCTGTTTCCTTTCTAAAGGTACTTGTTGCTATTTTATTTCCACATCTAGTGATTTGTAAATCAAGAAAAGAGAGGGCATCAGTAGAATAGGAATAGGTTAAATGAATATTCCTTTCATTGTGGTTTAGTAGGGATAAAAATTCCAAAAGTTGTTCCACTGAGCCCTCCCATATCACGAGTACGTCGTCGATGTACCTTAACCACAGCGCGCAGTGGTCAAGGTACATCGAGGACTTGTACACGACCTCCTCCTCCCAAAGTCCTAAATGGAGACAGGCATAGGACGGGGCCCAAGGGGCACCCATACTAGTGCCTCTGATTTGTTGGTAGAACTTCCCAAGAAACTGAAAGAAATTATTGCCTAACATGAATTCCAATAGTTCTATAATGAGTTCATTGTGGGCTCCAAATAATGGGTGATGAATGTCCAAGAACGTTTTGGTAGCTTGAATACCCCACTGGTGGGGAATCGATGTGTACAGACTTTCCACATCTATCCCCACCAGTAGGGCATTTGAAGATAGGGTGAAATTGGACAGCTTTAGAAGTATATCTCTGCTATCACGGACAAAAGAAGGCAATTTAGTTACCATGTCTTTGATCATCGAGTCAACAAATTTGCCAACTCTTTCAAGGGGACCCTTGATGGCCGAGACGATAGGTCTCCCTGGGGGGTTAGATAAAGACTTATGTAGTTTGGGAATGATATAAAATGTGGGGATTGTTATATTTTCTACTTTAAGGTATAAGTATTCCTTGTTAGTGAGTAGGCCTGTTTCCATAGCTAATTTTAGTTTAGTGTTCAAAGTGTCGACAAGGGCGGGAAAGGGGGTCCCAGTCAGTTTCTTATAGGTCGAGTGATCACTCAGCAATCTAAGTACTTCGTCCTCATAGATTTTTTCGCTGAGTAGGACCACATTACCGCCCTTGTCACTTCTTTTGATCACTAAATTGGGGGCTTCCTGTAGTTCCCGTAGTGCTTTTCGTTCAGGGCCATTTAAGTTATTAGATCCCAGCCATTCCCAGTTGATCTTTTCTAGATCATGTTTGACTTGGTCAAGGAATAATTGAAGCCATTTATGCTTGGATAGGGTTGGCATCTTTGTTGACTTGATTCTCAAACCAGATTTCCTTCTAATTGGGTGACTGGTTTCAGTTTCCGAATCGCTATTGGCGTTTTCTTCCAAGAGTGATATTAAATTATTGATGGCCTCTCTTTCCTCTTTGTCTAAATTGGATTCTGGGCTGGATGTGTTATCAGGGTCTTTTTGGTGCCAGAGTTTGAAGAGGACTTTTCTAAGGAATAGATTAATGTCCTTAAACACTTCAAATTCATTCATGGGCGCAGTGGGGGAAAAAGATAGTCCCTTTTGGAGAAGTGCAATATGGTTAGAGTCCAATTGGAAGTCAGATAAATTAATTATATTCATGTCCATAGAGGCTGAGTTAAGAGTATTGTTTAATGTTTTTTCTGACTCCTTAGTCTCCCACTGCGCCGATTCTGAACTGTGTTTCGGTCCCCGCCTCTTCCTTCTGTGTTTCCTCTTCCTATTCCCCTGGGGTGACTCTTTTCCACTGATTGTTTTGGGCAGTCCACAATTATGTTGCCCTGGAGTTCCTCTAAAAAAGTGACAGATTTCTTAGAACTATCTTTGTCTAGGTCACTATCTGAGGAGGAACCAGTTCTATTCCTACTAGTACGTTGTGAACGTCTGGAATTTCTTGAGGAAGATCTACTTCTATTTGGTAAGGTGGGATTAAAGATGTCTCCCGCTTCCCAATCAGTGATATTTTGTCTAAATTTTTCTTGTTTGGTGTGTTTAAGATTTTTTTGAATTCTTTCTATTTCTTTCTTGATGAACTCATTATTTTTTACAAAGTCAGGTTCATCTTTGTGGGATTCAAGGGCCTTTGCACTAATCTCTAATTCTCCTTTAATCTCCTGAAGTTGTATTTCTTCTTCAGACACAATAATTTTCATTAATGCTAGGCCTCTATTCAGACATTCCTCTTTCCATACTTCCAAGAATCTCGGGGTATGGAGATGTTCGGCAGGAATTATTCTCTCCCTCAATCCTCTAGGGATGATATTGTGAGAGATATGCGATTTTAGAGAGGCAATATCCCATTTACGGTTCAAAAATTTAATCATAAGCTTCTTATGATTTTTAAAAAGTTTGCGTGTTGATTCTAGCTCTATATTATCACTCCTTCCGTCAATAGAAAAGGCTGTATCAATCTCATCATCTAAATCTCGATCAATCATATAAGCCATATATGTAATTATGTATACAGTTTGTGTAATATAAACGTCTGTCACTTTGCTAAATCACTGATATTAATACAGTGATGGTGGGATCCACAGGGCAAAGAAAGGGCAAAAGACGCCCCAAAATTAGCAGACAAAAGAACAGGAATTTATTGCCCGGATCAACCAATGAATATTAATAGTGGTGGCTAGTTCCAGCGGGTAAGTATAGACCTATCATACAGGAAAAAAACCCTGGATGCAGTTCAAGTTGGCCTTTTAAACATATTGCAAAAAAAGGGGAGATGAGAAACAGAGGGTTTCTCTAAAGAAGGTCAACATAGAACACTATTGTCAAATACAAAACCAGCTTTATTAATAACCAAAAAATATATAACCAATTAATATATCAAAAAGTGAAGATATAAGCAATATGGACAGACGGTTATCACAAACAAATTAAAATGGACAACGTTGTCACAGGGAATATTTAAAATCAAATGGGAGCCGCGGCAACACACCCACACCTACACATCATACACACTAGATATGGGGTATATTAAATTAAGGATAGTTCTGCACAATAGATTGAAGATTAATGGAAAATGTTCCCAGTATAGAGTGTCCAGTAGGGCAGAAACAGTCCTATATCACTAGTTTAGTGATGTAAGTGGGTGGATGATCTGACAAATCAAAGAGTTGGACCATAGATGGAGCGATCTCTCAAACGATCATTGCACTCAATGGTTATTTAGATCACAGCTGATGAAATAGATTACAAACGCTTTCCCAATTGCAGTAAGACTGATTGTATAGACATCTACAGAGGCAGCAGGATAAATGTCCTTGGAGACAGCATTTAAGGAAACATAGAAAAACTGACATACGTTTTGTTTTGATTCTTTTCCCTGCAGCTACGCATCATACGGCGGCAGCGGTGCTTCGGCGGCTCCATGGTGAGGAGCTGTGAGTGACGACTCCTTACCGGCCTGCACTCCTAGTGAGCCACACAGAGGCATCTGCCCTCAGAGAGACTCCAACATCCAGGACTAACATAGTCTGACGACGGACACAGTGCAGTTAATGAGATTCTTCCACCTCACTCAGCACTTCAACAAAACGTATGTCAGTTTTTCTATGTTTCCTTAAATGCTGTCTCCAAGGACATTTATCCTGCTGCCTCTGTAGATGTCTATACAATCAGTCTTACTGCAATTGGGAAAGCGTTTGTAATCTATTTCATCAGCTGTGATCTAAATAACCATTGAGTGCAATGATCGTTTGAGAGATCGCTCCATCTATGGTCCAACTCTTTGATTTGTCAGATCATCCACCCACTTACATCACTAAACTAGTGATATAGGACTGTTTCTGCCCTACTGGACACTCTATACTGGGAACATTTTCCATTAATCTTCAATCTATTGTGCAGAACTATCCTTAATTTAATATACCCCATATCTAGTGTGTATGATGTGTATGTGTGGGTGTGTTGCCGCGGCTCCCATTTGATTTTAAATATTCCCTGTGACAACGTTGTCCATTTTAATTTGTTTGTGATAACCGTCTGTCCATATTGCTTATATCTTCACTTTTTGATATATTAATTGGTTATATATTTTTTGGTTATTAATAAAGCTGGTTTTGTATTTGACAATAGTGTTCTATGTTGACCTTCTTTAGAGAAACCCTCTGTTTCTCATCTCCCCTTTTTTTGTCCAGTATAGACGTTCCCTCATTGTTATTGTTGTCTACAAACCGTGATAAATAATGAATGTTTTCTGTGTAGAAATTTTGGAGGACCAGTCTAACATCAGGGAAGAAGCATGCAGGAAAGGAATAAGGCAAGTATTTCACCTCATTCATCAACTGTAGACTAAACAAGACAGGAAGCCCATACAGGAGTTCATTTTTTATTTTTATTTTTTTTTTGTTCAATAGGTTAAACAAAAAAAAAAAAAAATTCTGTTCAGATTTACCCTATCTACACATTTGAGGTTGATGGGGAAATCATCCTGTCGATTTATTATATTCTGACATTTGGGAGACTTTCCCACCATCAGAACACACTGATAAGCGCTGCCGGCTATAGCCTGCGGTGCTGATCGAGCAGAGAAAACCTGACAGGTTGGCACTGATCAGTATACCGACTTCCGTACAACCACAGTGCCCGTGCATGGATTGAAGATTAGCCCTTTTCCGCTGAACCAGCCGAATTTCTATCCATGTATGGCCAGATTAACCTTTCTTCGCAGCGTGGGAGGGGCCACTGAAAGGTAAATATTTCAAGCGGAGTTCCACCCAAAAATCGAACTTCCACTTTAAGTACTTCTTACCGCCTGACATGCCACATTTGGCATGTCATTTTTAGGGGGGGGCGGGTACCTGGTTTTGACAGGTACCCAGCTCCCACTTCTGCTCAGGCCGCCTAGGTGACTCCTCCTCTCCTCCTAGGCGGCCCCTCCCTCCCTGCAATCTTCTGGGACACGTCATAGGTCCCAAAATATTGTACAGCCATTCATGATGCGCAGCGCGACTCGCGCATTCGCAGTGCGCACCTGGCTGTGAAGCCACAGTCCGGTGCCCACAGTAATAATGCCGGCGCCACAGGGGGAGAGGAATGAGGCTTCAGGCGCCCGCATCATTGGACCGTGGGACAGCTGAGTGTGTGTACACTTTTTGTAGCTGCTGACTTTTAATAAACACAGAACTGGGTGGAACTCCGCTTTAAGCATAGCTGGAGTTCAGCTTTAAAATAATTATAACTGGTGATCCTGCTATAACAGCCTTGCTCAGGCACTTCCTGTTATGTGGTTACAATTCTTCCAGTCTGTCGATTGCCATTGGGGACCATTAGTGGCCATGTCAATACTCATTGAGCAGGCATTGGTCCACCAATCGGAAGTCAATTGGGAGCAATGCCACTAAAGCACTTGCATCCAAAGAGGTAATGGCCGCAAAGAGCAGGAGGAGATCAGCAGCACTGACAAAATAGGAAAGCAAGACAGTAACATTTTCTAAAATAAAAAAAAACCCATGCCAGCTAGTTACAATACACAGAGCCTGAGAACACTAAATATTGTTCAGTTGTCCTGGATTCACACTACCACGATTCTGAATCCGACATTCCTGCGCAACTTCTTTAACAGAAGTCAGTGCAAGCCAGCCGTATTAAAGTTGCACCAAAAGTAGTGCAGGAACCTTTTTCTAAGTCGGAGTGACTTGAGCCACACCGATTAGAACAGTTCCATTCCCATTCATGGGACGTGACTTGTCATGTGACTTTGAACTCTCGAGTCGCATGACAAGTCACTAGAGTGTGAACCGGGGCTCAGTGTTTACATCTACTCTCCAGACAAAAATCAATCTGTGCTTTTCTTTATCAGAAATGGAATTTGAGATTATGTTTTGTAGTGTTTATGTGTGAATTGTGCTTTTATAACAAAGGTCACTTTGTTCCTCACATTTTAGTTTACATAACCTCAATACCATTTATTGACAAAATTCTTGGACCCGACTGCAACACCCATGTGAGCCACAGGCAACATAACACAAGATAAGATTACATTGGTATACAAACACACTGTGCTGTCCTGTCTTCACACCCACCTCTTCTATTCCTGTACTAGAGCGGTCACATGTACACCAGACACTGGCAAGCCCAGATCCTGCTTCACACGTCTGCATAAAGGAACAATATTCTGTCAACTCAAGGTCTTCAAGAGAGACTTTCATTATGTGATCCTTCCATATCTTCAATCCAATGGTTCAGATATGTAGGACTGGGCGTATATACAAGGCCTCATACTCACTGGGTGTTAAGCTCCCAGATCCCAGCATTCAGGTGCAGGCACACCGTCCAGTCCCACCGCCAGCAAACCTGTAAAACTCTAGAAGAGGCTGAAGGCTGCTGGGGATGGACAGTGCACCGAGTGGTACCAACAATGATGGCAGTGTGTGCCCAGAGATGAATGCCCAGCATGCAGAATTCTTACATTCGCAGCATTTGACTCTGGACAAATAATGCCCTAAACCTACGCGCCACTCGGCACATCCGCCCTAAACCTACACGCCACTCGGTGCATCCGCCCTAAAACCACACACCGCCCTAAACCTACACGCCACTCGGCGCATCCGCCCTAAACCTACACCCCACTCGGCGCATCCGCCCTAAAACCACACACCGCCCTAAACCTACATGCCACTCGGCGCGTCCGCCCTAAACCTACACCCCATTCGGCGCATCCGCCCTAAAACCACACCCCGCCCTGAACCTACATGCCACTCGGCGCATCCGCCCTAAAACCACACACCGCCCTAAACCTACACGCCACTCGGCGCATCCGCCCTAAACCTACACACCGCCCTGAACCAACACGCAACTCGGCGCATCCGCCCTAAACCTACACACCGCCCTGAACCAACACGCAACTCGGTGCATCCGCCCTAAAACCACACAACGCCCTAAACCTACACGCCACTCGGCACATCCGCCCTAAACCTACATGGCACTCGGCACATCCGCTCTAAACCTACATGGCACTCGGCACATCCGCTCTAAACCCACACACCGCCCCAAACCTACACGCCACTCAGAGCATCCGGTCTAAACCCACACGCCGCCCTAAACCTACACGCTACTCAGCACATCCGCCCTAAAACCACGCAACGCCCTAAACCTACACACCACTCGGCGCATCCGCCCTAAAACCACGCAACGCCCTAAACCTACACGCCACTCGGCGCATCCGCCCTAAACCTACATGGCACTCGGCACATCCACCCTAAACCAACACGCCACACGGCGCATCCACCCTAAAACCACACAACGCCCTAAACCTACACGCCACTCGGCACATCCGCCCTAAACCTACACGCCACTCGGCACATCCGCCCTAAACCTACACGCCACTCGGCACATCCGCCCTAAACCTACATGGCACTCGGCACATCCGCTCTAAACCCACACACCGTCCCAAACCTACACGCCACTCAGAGCATCCGGTCTAAACCCACACGCCGCCCTAAACCTACACGCTACTCAGCACATCCTCCCTAAAACCACGCAACGCCCTAAACCTACACGCCACTCGGCGCATCCGCCCTAAAACCACACAACGCCCTAAACCTACACGCCACTCGGCGCATCCACCCTAAACCTACATGGCACTCGGCACATCCACCCTAAACCAACACGCCACACGGCGCATCCACCCTAAAACCACACACCGCCCCAAACCTACACGCCACTCGGCGCATTCCGCCCTAAAACCACACAATGCCCTAAACCTACACGCCATTCGGCGCATCCGCCCTAAAACCACACAACGCCCTAAACCTACACGCCACTCGCGCATCCGCCCTAAAACCACACAACGCCCTAAACCTACACGCCACTCGCGCACCCTCCCTAAACCTACACGCCACTTGGCGCATCCTCCCTAAACCTACATGGCACTCGGCACATCCGCCCTAAAACCACACACCGCCCTGAACCTATACGCCACTCGGCGCATCCACCCTAAAACCACACACCGCCCTGAACCCACAAGCCACTCAGGGCATCTGCCCTAAACCCACACGCCACTCGGCGCATCCTCCCTAAACCTACATGCCACTCGGCGCACCCTCCCTAAACCTACACGCCACTCGGCACATGCTCCCTAAACCTACATGCCACTTGGCGCACCCTCCTTAAACCTACACACCGCCCTAAACCTACACACCACTTGGCGCATCCGCCCTAAAACTACACTCCACGTTCAGC
This sequence comes from Aquarana catesbeiana, assembly GCF_042186555.1. Taxonomy (NCBI): domain Eukaryota; kingdom Metazoa; phylum Chordata; class Amphibia; order Anura; family Ranidae; genus Aquarana; species Aquarana catesbeiana. The sequence continues at coordinate 342,368,850 of NC_133329.1, forward strand.
CGCAGTAGCTGCCAGATTCTCAGAAACTTCCAGTTCCCATGCTTTCCCATACTGCACACAAAAACAAAAACAAATAATGTAAACATGCGTGGTTGCCATTCATTTTTACCCCAACATCTTGCAAAGACATGCACATTCGTTCCGACCAAATCACATGGTTTTGGTGCAACTACCTGCATTTCTTGTGCATAGGGCAGCCCATTGGAATGAATAGGCTGCCCTAAAATATGCGCGGTGAACGTACAAAAAAAAAGGTGGGCACGCTTGGCTGCACCTTCTTGTGTGAACACGACCCTATAGACAGAACTTTTGGTAATCATAATTGTTGGGTTTGCGTTTGAAAAGTTCAGGCGAAAAAGAAAAAAAAAAAAAATGGTGTGACATAACTAAAGAAAAATATTGCCAAATACAAATAACCTTCCAAACAAATCTAAATCTTTAAATCTAAATCTAATCTTTAAAAGAAAATGGTGGCAGTACCAAAAGCTGAAGTCCAGGCAAAACTTTACTTGGTTGGGTAGAGCGAACTACAAGGGAACTACAGGAAACTACAAGCACTTCTTCCCAACAGGGACACAGACAGCACTCTGAGAACAGGAAAGATTGACCCTCATTTCTTGCTCGTACAGGAAGTCATGTGATATCTTTCCAATAAAGGTGTTCCGTCAGACATGGCGACCCGTCAGAATTGGTAACGGAAGTGACATTCCGTCGCCACCATCTTGCTACACCCCGCACTCCTCCACTGTAACTATACACCGAGAAGGGGCAAGTGGACATCTTGTTACACCCACTGGAGTTTTGCATTTCACTGTTATTTTTAACAGTAAACAGAGCCTATAAAAGGTCAAATAGAGTATTTAGAAAACCGATGGACTGTTAAGACGTTGAATTTTAAAAGCAGCAGCAAACCTGCTGGTCTCACAGGTTTGCTAACGTGACAGAACATCGCTGCTTTTATAATTCAACATGTAAACAGTTCGATGGATTTCTAAATACTATTTTTCACCATATATGCTCCGTTTCCTTGTAGTGGGGTGTATATTCCAGGTGCGGTGCACAGTAGTGGGGTGCACACAATGGGGTGGATAGTAGGGGGGTGCACATTCCGGGTGCGGTTCACTGTAGTGGGGTGGACCATAGTGGGGTGTATATTTCAGGTGCGGTGTACAGTAGGGTGTACTGTAGTGGGATGCAATATATTGGGGTGCACACAGTGGGGTGTACAGTAGCGGGTTGTACTGTAGTGGGGTCAATATTCCAGGTGCGGTGTACAGTAGTGGGGTGGATAATAGTGGGGTGGATAATAGTGGGGTGCACTTATGCACTATATTGGGGTGTACATTCCGGGTGCGGTTTACAATAGTGTGGTGGACTGTAGAGGGGTGTATATTCTGGGTGAGGTGTACCAGTAGTGGGGTGCACACAGTGAGGTGGATAGTAGTGGGGTGTACATTCCAGGTGCAGTGTACAGTATTGGGGTACTGTATTGGGGTGGATAGTAGTGAGGTGTAATGTAGTGGGGTGTACAGTACTGGGGTGCACACAGTGGGGTGTACACAGTGGGGTGTACATTCCTGGTGCAGTGTACTGTAGTGGGGTGTACTGTAGTGGGGTGCACACAGTGGGGTGCGCAGTAGTGGGGTGGACTGTAGTGGGGAGTACTGTAGTGGGGTGGACTGTAGTGGGGAGGACAGTAGTGGGGAGGACAGTAGTGGGGTGGACAGTAGTGGGGTGGACAGTAGTGGGGTGGACAGTAGTGGGGTGGACAGTAGTGGGGTGGACTGCAGTGGGGTGGACTGCAGTGGGGTGGACTGCAGTGGGGTGGACTGCAGTGGGGAGTACAGTAGTGGGGTGTACAGTAGTAGGGTGGACTGTATTGGGGAGTACAGCAGTGGGGTGGACTGTAGTGGGAAGTACAGTAGTAGGGTGGACTGTATTGAGGAGTACAGTAGTGGGGTGGACTACTGTAGTGGGGTGGACAGTAGTGGGGTGGACAGTAGTGGGGTGGACAGTAGTGGGGTGGACAGTAGTGGGGTGGACGGGAGGACTGTAGTGGGGAGGACTGTAGTGGGGAGGACTGTAGTGGGGAGGACTGTAGTGGGGAGGACTGTAGTGGGGAGGACTGTAGTGGGGTGGACGGTAGTGGGGTGGACGGTAGTGGGGTGGACGGTAGTGGGGTGGACGGTAGTGGGGTGGACGGTAGTGGGGAGGACGGTAGTGGGGAGGACGGTAGTGGGGAGGACGGTAGTGGGGAGGACGGTAGTGGGGAGGACGGTAGTGGGGAGGACGGTAGTGGGGTGGACGGTAGTGGGGTGGACGGTAGTGGGGTGGACGGTAGTGGGGTGGACGGTAGTGGGGTGGACGGTAGTGGGGTGGACTGTATTGGGGTGGACAGTAGTGGGGTGGACAGTAGTGGGGTGGACAGTAGTGGGGTGGACAGTAGTGGGGTGGACAGTAGTGGGGAGGACAGTAGTGGGGAGGACAGTAGTGGGGAGGACAGTAGTGGGGAGGACAGTAGTGGGGAGGACAGTAGTGGGGAGGACAGTAGTGGGGTGGACAGTAGTGGGGTGTACTGTATTGGGGTGGACAGTAGTAGGGAGGACAGTAGTGGGGTGGACAGTAGTGGGGTGGACAGTAGTGGGGTGGACTGTAGTGGGGTGGACTGTAGTGGGGTGGACTGTAGTGGGGTGGACTGTAGTGGGGAGGACAGTAGCGGGGTGTACTGTATTGGGGTGGACAGTAGTTGGGAGTACAGTAGTGGGGTGGACAGTAGTAGGGAGGTCTGTATTGGGGTGGACAGTAGTGGGGAGGACAGTAGTGGGGTGGACAGTAGTGGGGAGGACTGTAGTGGGGTGGACAGTAGTGGGGTGGACAGTAGTGGGGTGGACAGTAGTGGGGTGGACAGTAGCGGGGTGGACAGTAGCGGGGTGGACAGTAGCGGGGTGGACAGTAGCGGGGTGGACAGTAGCGGGGAGTACAGTAGTGGGGTGTACAGTAGTAGGGAGGACTGTATTGGGGTGGACTGTATTGGGGTGTACAGTAGTGGGGTGTACAGTAGTGGGGAGGACAGTAGTGGGGAGGACAGTAGTGGGGTGGACAGTAGTGGGGTGGACAGTAGTGGGGTGGACAGTAGTGGGGAGGACAGTAGTGGGGAGGACAGTAGTGGGGAGGACAGTAGTGGGGTGGACAGTAGTGGGGTGGACTGTATTGGGGAGGACTGTATTGGGGAGGACAGTAGTGGGGAGGACAGTAGTGGGGAGGACAGTAGTGGGGTGGACAGTAGTGGGGTGGACAGTAGTGGGGTGGACTGTATTGGGGAGGACAGTAGTGGGGAGGACAGTAGTGGGGAGGACAGTAGTGGGGAGGACAGTAGTGGGGAGGACAGTAGTGGGGAGGACAGTAGTGGGGTGGACAGTAGTGGGGTGGACAGTAGTGGGGTGGACAGTAGTGGGGTGGACAGTAGTGGGGTGGACTGTATTGGGGAGGACTGTATTGGGGAGGACTGTATTGGGGAGGACAGTAGCGGGGTGTACTGTATTGGGGTGGACAGTAGTTGGGAGTACAGTAGTGAGGTGGACAGTAGTAGGGAGGTCTGTATTGGGGTGGACAGTAGTGGGGTGTACTGTATTGGGGTGGACAGTAGTAGGGAGGACAGTAGTGGGGTGGACAGTAGTGGGGTGGACAGTAGTGGGGTGGACTGTAGTGGGGTGGACTGTAGTGGGGTGGACTGTAGTGGGGTGGACTGTAGTGGGGAGGACAGTAGCGGGGTGTACTGTATTGGGGTGGACAGTAGTTGGGAGTACAGTAGTGGGGTGGACAGTAGTAGGGAGGTCTGTATTGGGGTGGACAGTAGTGGGGTGGACTGTATTGGGGTGGACAGTAGTGGGGAGGACAGTGGTAGGGTGGACAGTAGTGGGGAGTACAGTAGTGGGGTGGACAGTAGTAGGGAGGTCTGTATTGGGGTGGACAGTAGTAGGGAGGTCTGTATTGGGGTGGACAGTAGTAGGGAGGTCTGTATTGGGGTGGACAGTAGTAGGGAGGTCTGTATTGGGGTGGACAGTAGTAGGGAGGACTGTATTGGGGAGGACAGTAGTGGGGTGGACTGTATTGGGGAGGACAGTAGTGGGGAGGACAGTAGTGGGGAGGACAGTAGTGGGGAGGACAGTAGTGGGGAGGACAGTAGTGGGGAGGACAGTAGTGGGGAGGACAGTAGTGGGGAGGACAGTAGTGGGGTGGACAGTAGTAGGGTGGACAGTAGTAGGGTGGACAGTAGTGGGGTGGACAGTAGTGGGGTGGACAGTAGTAGGGTGGACAGTAGTGGGGTGGACAGTAGTAGGGAGGTCTGTATTGGGGTGGACAGTAGTAGGGAGGTCTGTATTGGGGTGGACAGTAGTGGGGAGGACTGTAGTGGGGAGTACAGTAGTGGGGTTGCACGCAGTGGGGTGTACAGTAGTGGGGTGGACTGTAGTGGGGAGGACAGTAGTGGGGAGGACAGTAGTGGGGAGGACAGTAGTGGGGAGGACAGTAGTGGGGAGGACAGTAGTGGGGAGGACAGTAGTGGGGAGGACAGTAGTGTACAGTAGTGTAGTGTACTGTATTGGGGTGGACAGTAGTGGGGTGGACAGTAGTGGGGTGGACAGTAGTAGGGAGGTCTGTCTTGGGGTGGACAGTAGTAGGGAGGTCTGTCTTGGGGTGGACAGTAGTAGGGAGGTCTGTCTTGGGGTGGACAGTAGTAGGGAGGTCTGTCTTGGGGTGGACAGTAGTAGGGAGGTCTGTCTTGGGGTGGACAGTAGTAGGGAGGTCTGTCTTGGGGTGGACAGTAGTAGGGAGGTCTGTCTTGGGGTGGACAGTAGTAGGGAGGTCTGTCTTGGGGTGGACAGTAGTAGGGAGGTCTGTCTTGGGGTGGACAGTAGTAGGGAGGTCTGTCTTGGGGTGGACAGTAGTAGGGAGGTCTGTCTTGGGGTGGACAGTAGTAGGGAGGTCTGTCTTGGGGTGGACAGTAGTAGGGAGGTCTGTCTTGGGGTGGACAGTAGTAGGGAGGTCTGTCTTGGGGTGGACAGTAGTAGGGAGGACTGTAGTGGGGTGGACAGTAGTAGGGAGGACTGTAGTGGGGTGGACAGTAGTAGGGAGGACTGTAGTGGGGTGGACAGTAGTAGGGAGGTCTGTATTGGGGTGGACAGTAGTGGGGTGGACTGTATTGGGGTGGACAGTAGTGGGGAGGACAGTGGTAGGGTGGACAGTAGTGGGGAGTACAGTAGTGGGGTGGACAGTAGTAGGGAGGTCTGTATTGGGGTGGACAGTAGTAGGGAGGTCTGTATTGGGGTGGACAGTAGTAGGGAGGTCTGTATTGGGGTGGACAGTAGTAGGGAGGTCTGTATTGGGGTGGACAGTAGTAGGGAGGACTGTATTGGGGAGGACAGTAGTGGGGAGGACAGTAGTGGGGAGGACAGTAGTGGGGAGGACAGTAGTGGGGAGGACAGTAGTGGGGAGGACAGTAGTGGGGAGGACAGTAGTGGGGAGGACAGTAGTAGGGTGGACAGTAGTAGGGTGGACAGTAGTAGGGTGGACAGTAGTGGGGTGGACAGTAGTGGGGTGGACAGTAGTGGGGTGGACAGTAGTGGGGTGGACAGTAGTAGGGTGGACAGTAGTGGGGTGGACAGTAGTAGGGAGGTCTGTATTGGGGTGGACAGTAGTAGGGAGGTCTGTATTGGGGTGGACAGTAGTGGGGAGGACTGTAGTGGGGAGTACAGTAGTGGGGTTGCACGCAGTGGGGTGTACAGTAGTGGGGTGGACAGTAGTGGGGAGGACAGTAGTGGGGAGGACAGTAGTGGGGAGGACAGTAGTGGGGAGGACAGTAGTGGGGAGGACAGTAGTGGGGAGGACAGTAGTGGGGAGGACAGTAGTGTACAGTAGTGTAGTGTACTGTATTGGGGTGGACAGTAGTGGGGTGGACAGTAGTGGGGTGGACAGTAGTAGGGAGGTCTGTCTTGGGGTGGACAGTAGTAGGGAGGTCTGTCTTGGGGTGGACAGTAGTAGGGAGGTCTGTCTTGGGGTGGACAGTAGTAGGGAGGTCTGTCTTGGGGTGGACAGTAGTAGGGAGGTCTGTCTTGGGGTGGACAGTAGTAGGGAGGTCTGTCTTGGGGTGGACAGTAGTAGGGAGGTCTGTCTTGGGGTGGACAGTAGTAGGGAGGTCTGTCTTGGGGTGGACAGTAGTAGGGAGGTCTGTCTTGGGGTGGACAGTAGTAGGGAGGTCTGTCTTGGGGTGGACAGTAGTAGGGAGGTCTGTCTTGGGGTGGACAGTAGTAGGGAGGTCTGTCTTGGGGTGGACAGTAGTAGGGAGGTCTGTCTTGGGGTGGACAGTAGTAGGGAGGTCTGTCTTGGGGTGGACAGTAGTAGGGAGGACTGTAGTGGGGTGGACAGTAGTAGGGAGGACTGTAGTGGGGTGGACAGTAGTAGGGAGGACTGTAGTGGGGTGGACAGTAGTAGGGAGGACTGTAGTGGGGTGGACAGTAGTGGGGTGGACAGTAGTGGGGAGGACAGTAGTGGGGAGGACAGTAGTGGGGTGGACAGTAGTGGGGTGGACAGTAGTGGGGTGGACAGTAGTGGGGTGTACTGTAGTGGGGAGGACAGTAGTGGGGAGGACAGTAGTGGGGAGGACAGTAGTGGGGAGGACAGTAGTGGGGAGGACAGTAGTAGGGAGGTCTGTATCGGGGTGGACAGTAGTAGGGAGGACTGTAGTGGGGAGTACAGTAATGGGGTTGCACGCAGTGGGGTGGACTGTAGTGGGGAGGACTGTAGTAGGGTGGACAGTAGTGGGGTGGACTGTAGTGGGGTGGACAGCAGTGGGGTGGACAGCAGTGGGGTGGACAGCAGTGGGGTGGACAGCAGTGGGGTGGACAGCAGTGGGGTGGACAGCAGTGGGGTGGACAGCAGTGGGGTGGACAGCAGTGGGGTGGACAGCAGTGGGGTGGACAGCAGTGGGGTGGACAGCAGTGGGGAGGACAGCAGTGGGGAGGACAGTAGTGGGGTGGACAGCAGTGGGGTGGACAGCAGTGGGGTGGACAGCAGTGGGGAGGACAGCAGTGGGGTGGACAGTAGTGGGGTGGACAGTAGTGGGGTGGACTGTAGTGGGGTGGACTGTAGTGGGGAGGACAGTAGTGGGGAGGACTGTAGTGGGGTGGACAGTAGTGGGGTGGACTGTAGTGGGGTGGACTGTAGTGGGGAGGACAGTAGTGGGGTGGACTGTAGTGGGGTGGACAGTAGTGGGGAGGACTGTAGTGGGGTGTACAGTAGTGGGGAGGACAGTAGTGGGGTGGACTGTAGTGGGGTGGACTGTAGTGGGGTGGACTGTAGTGGGGTGGACTGTAGTGGGGTGGACTGTAGTGGGGAGGACAGTAGTGGGGTGGACTGTAGTGGGGAGGACAGTAGTGGGGAGGACTGTAGTGGGGAGGACAGTAGTGGGGAGGACTGTAGTGGGGTGGACAGTAGTGGGGTGGACAGTAGTGGGGTGGACTGTAGTGGGGTGGACTGTAGTGGGGTGGACTGTAGTGGGGTGGACAGTAGTGGGGAGGACTGTAGTGGGGTGTACAGTAGTGGGGTGGACAGTAGTGGGGTGGACAGTAGTGGGGTGGACAGTAGTGGGGTGGACTGTATTGGGGAGGACTGTATTGGGGAGGACTGTAGTGGGGAGGACTGTAGTGGGGAGGACTGTAGTGGGGTGGACAGTAGTGGGGAGGACTGTAGTGGGGTGGACAGTAGTGGGGTGGACAGTAGTGGGGTGGACTGTAGTGGGGTGGACTGTAGTGGGGTGGACTGTAGTGGGGAGGACAGTAGTGGGGTGGACTGTAGTGGGGAGGACTGTAGTGGGGAGGACTGTAGTGGGGTGTACAGTAGTGGGGTGGACTGTAGTGGGGTGGACTGTAGTGGGGTGGACTGTAGTGGGGTGGACTGTAGTGGGGTGGACTGTAGTGGGGTGGACTGTAGTGGGGAGGACAGTAGTGGGGTGGACAGTAGTGGGGTGGACAGTAGTGGGGAGGACAGTAGTGGGGTGGACTGTAGTGGGGAGGACAGTAGTGGGGAGGACTGTAGTGGGGAGGACAGTAGTGGGGAGGACTGTAGTGGGGTGGACAGTAGTGGGGTGGACAGTAGTGGGGTGGACTGTAGTGGGGAGGACAGTAGTGGGGTGGACTGTAGTGGGGTGGACAGTAGTGGGGAGGACAGTAGTGGGGTGGACTGTAGTGGGGTGGACTGTAGTGGGGTGGACTGTAGTGGGGTGGACTGTAGTGGGGTGGACTGTAGTGGGGTGGACTGTAGTGGGGAGGACTGTAGTGGGGAGGACTGTAGTGGGGTGGACAGTAGTGGGGAGGACTGTAGTGGGGTGTACAGTAGTGGGGTGGACTGTAGTGGGGTGGACAGTAGTGGGGTGGACAGTAGTGGGGTGGACAGTAGTGGGGTGGACTGTATTGGGGAGGACTGTATTGGGGAGGACTGTATTGGGGAGGACTGTATTGGGGAGGACTGTAGTGGGGTGGACTGTAGTGGGGTGGACTGTAGTGGGGTGGACAGTAGTGGGGAGGACTGTAGTGGGGTGTACAGTAGTGGGGAGGACAGTAGTGGGGTGGACTGTAGTGGGGTGGACTGTAGTGGGGTGGACTGTAGTGGGGTGGACAGTAGTGGGGAGGACAGTAGTGGGGAGGACAGTAGTGGGGAGGACAGTAGTGGGGTGGACAGTAGTGGGGTGTACTGTAGTGGGGAGGACAGTAGTGGGGAGGACAGTAGTGGGGAGGACAGTAGTGGGGAGGACAGTAGTAGGGAGGTCTGTATCGGGGTGGACAGTAGTAGGGAGGTCTGTATCGGGGTGGACAGTAGTAGGGAGGACTGTAGTGGGGAGTACAGTAATGGGGTTGCACGCAGTGGGGTGGACTGTAGTGGGGAGGACAGTAGTGGGGTGGACAGTAGTGGGGTGGACAGTAGTGGGGTGGACAGTAGTGGGGAGGACTGTAGTGGGGAGGACTGTAGTGGGGAGGACTGTAGTGGGGTGTACAGTAGTGGGGAGGACAGTAGTGGGGTGGACTGTAGTGGGGTGGACTGTAGTGGGGTGGACAGTAGTGGGGTGGACAGTAGTGGGGTGGACAGTAGTGGGGTGGACAGTAGTGGGGTGGACTGTAGTGGGGTGGACAGTAGTGGGGTGGACAGTAGTGGGGTGGACTGTAGTGGGGTGGACTGTAGTGGGGTGGACAGTAGTGGGGTGGACAGTAGTGGGGTGGACTGTAGTGGGGTGGACTGTAGTGGGGTGGACTGTAGTGGGGTGGACTGTAGTGGGGTGGACTGTAGTGGGGTGGACTGTAGTGGGGTGGACTGTAGTGGGGTGGACTGTAGTGGGGTGGACTGTAGTGGGGTGGACTGTAGTGGGGTGGACTGTAGTGGGGTGGACTGTAGTGGGGTGGACAGTAGTGGGGAAGACTGTAGTGGGGTGGACTGTAGTGGGGTGGACAGTAGTGGGGTGGACAGTAGTGGGGTGGACTGTAGTGGGGTGGACTGTAGTGGGGTGGACTGTAGTGGGGTGGACTGTAGTGGGGTGGACTGTAGTGGGGTGGACTGTAGTGGGGTGGACAGTAGTGGGGAGGACTGTAGTGGGGTGGACTGTAGTGGGGTGGACTGTAGTGGGGAGGACTGTAGTGGGGAGGACTGTAGTGGGGAGGACTGTAGTGGGGAGGACTGTAGTGGGGTGTACAGCAGTGGGGTGGACTGTAGTGGGGTGGTGGACTGTAGTGGGGTGTACAGTAGTAGGGAGGACTGTAGTGGGGAGGACTGTAGTGGGGTGTACAGCAGTGGGGTGGACTGTAGTGGGGTGGACTGTAGTGGGGTGGACTGTAGTGGGGTGGACTGTAGTGGGGTGGACTGTAGTGGGGTGGACAGTAGTGGGGAGGACAGTAGTGGGGTGGACAGTAGTGGGGTGGACAGTAGTGGGGTGGACTGTAGTGGGGTGGACTGTAGTGGGGTGGACAGTAGTGGGGTGGACTGTAGTGGGGTGGACTGTAGTGGGGTGGACTGTAGTGGGGTGGACAGTAGTGGGGTGGACAGTAGTGGGGTGGACTGTAGTGGGGTGGACTGTAGTGGGGTGGACTGTAGTGGGGTGGACAGTAGTGGGGAGGACAGTAGTGGGTGGACAGTAGTGGGGTGGACAGTAGTGGGGTGGACTGTAGTGGGGTGGACTGTAGTGGGGTGGACTGTAGTGGGGTGGACTGTAGTGGGGTGGACTGTAGTGGGGTGGTGGACTGTAGTGGGGTGTACAGCAGTGGGGTGGACTGTAGTGGGGTGGACTGTAGTGGGGTGTACAGCAGTGGGGTGGACTGTAGTGGGGTGGACTGTAGTGGGGTGTACAGTAGTAGGGAGGACTCTATTGGGGTGCACACAGTGGTGTGTACATTCCGGGTGTCCTGACTCACCCGCTCTCCCTCATGACGTTGCTGTCCCCGCAGTCACACGCCCCCCCGGCCTGGCTCCGGAACATGTTGAAGTCGTGTCCGGCATGCTCGCCCTGGTTGAAGCACTCGGCACACAAGGACATACACGGGGAGATGCCGCACGTCCGGCAGCGGTAGGCCACGAAGTTGGCGGTCCACACCAGGCCGCACAGGGTGGCGTTGTCATAGGAACGGACCGCCTGACAGAAGTCCTCGAACTTGTCCCCTCCGGCCAGCAGCGATCGGCACCAGTCCAGGGCCTCCCCGGCCGGCCGCTCCGCGCTCAGCACCCAGTCCAGCAACTCGTTCAGCTGATCCCGGCTCCGCTCCCCCCGGCTCAGCTCTCCCTTCAGCCGGGCCGCCGTCACCTCCCTATCCCGGCAGAGAGGCGGCGGAGATTCAGCCGCCATGATGACTCCTCCGAGCTCTTCACCGCTCCGCTTTACTTTTGTTATCTTCCATACACGGCGCTCCACCGGATCTCGCGAGAACTGCGCCGCCTCCTGTCACTTCTCTGCCCCCGACACTGACAGCAGAAGGGGGGGGGGGGGGGGGGAATCACGTGATACACTGACAGCTCCACACTGACAGCACATGGGGGCACTGCTAGAGCCACACTGATATAACATGGGGGCACTGATATAACATGGGGGCACTGATATAACATGGGGACACTGATATAACATGGGGGCACTGATATAACATGGGGACACTGATATAACATGGGAGCACTGATAGAGCCACACTGATATAACATGGGGACACTGATATAACATGGGGACACTGATATAACATGGGGGCACTGATATAACATGGGGGCACTGATATAACATGGGGACACTGATATAACATGGGGGCACTGATATAACATGGGGGCACTGATATAACATGGGGACACTGATATAACATGATACACTGATAGAACCACACTGATATAACATGATACACTGATAGAACCACACTGATATAACATGATACACTGATAGAACCACACTGATATAACATGATACACTGATAGAACCACACTGATATAACATGATACACTGATAGAACCACACTGATATAACATGATACACTGATAGAACCACACTGATATAACATGATACACTGATAGAACCACACTGATATAACATGGGGACACCGATATAACATGGGGACACTGATAGAGCCACACTGATATAACATGGGGACACTGATAGAGCCACACTGATATAACATGGGGACACTGATAGAGCCACACTGATATAACATGGGGGCACTGATAGAGCCACACTGATATAACATGGGGACACAGATAGAGCCACACTGATATAACATGGGGACACCGATATAACATGGGGACACTGATAGAGCCACACTGATATAATATGGGGACACTGATAGAGCCACACTGATATAACATGGGGACACTGATATAACATGGGGACACCGATATAACATGGTACACTGACAGCTCCACACTGATGCCACTGATAGTAAATGTGTACACTGGCAGCTCCACACTATAGACATAGCAGGTACACTGACAGTTCCAGATTGCGCTCTGCTCCATATACATTTAGACACTAAACCCTCGTACACACGATCAGATTTTCCGTAGACAAAACCGTGGACTTTTGTCTGAAGGGTGTTGGCCAGGAACTTGTCTTGCATACAAACGGCAAGTAATTGTCAGCCAACAATCACAAATGTAGTGACATACTACATGTTTTTCAGCTCTTTAGCGCCACCTTTTGGGCTCCTTCTGCTAATTTCATGTTAGTAGAAGTTTGGTGAGTGTTGATTCGCGCTTTTCATTTTACGCTTTTCATTTCATGCTTTTCATTTCCTTTCTGAACAGCCGTACATCAACCAGACATGTTGCGGAATCAGATTCGATAACATGTTATTTATTATTGGCCCTGGAGTTATTGCTTTGACCCAAGTCTAGGAACAGGAACGGGAGGAGGAGGAGTTCTTGGACCAAAAATTGGTTGCTTTATTAGTCTTGACCAATTGTCATATGCCTTTGCTGTAGGAGCTCCAGGAGAATAATCCGGATGATTTTCGGAATTATCTCCAGATGATGGACCCCTGCTTTCACCAACTCTTGGCATTGGTGACCCCCTATATTAAGAAGCAGGACACATGCATGAGGCTTTTATTTTATTTTTTGGTTGAATAATAATGATTTGATTTGGTATATTTTCTATATTTTTGGATGCATAGAATACACTTTTTGGTTAAGTTCTATTGGCAGATAACATGTCTAATTGTATTTGTTTTATTTTTTTAATGCCCAATAAAAGAAGAATAATACTTGGCTATGTGTTTTACTTCAAATGACAGTTTGGGAGTAGGCAGTTACATAAAAAAAAACACAACGTAAAATTAACAAGGGGCACCAACATAGTTGTAGCTTCAATCTTAAAAACTACAGGATAATGGTGTTGTGGTAACTTTCCCAAATAAAAAAAAAGGAGTAATAATATTATTTTTGATATCACTAGAAAAAAAAAGCCTTTGGAAATTTGTTTGCAATAACTCCATCAGTATCACCAGCAAAGCAGCTTCATTATTATCCCATTAAAGAAGAAGAGAATTCTGGGCTGCATTTCGAGATTTCATAATTTACCATGTCACGAATGTCAATTCTCCATTACAAACGCTAGTTTACAAGACCGACCGCTTCTGGCTCATCCTTGCTTCCGAGCATGCGTGTTTGTACTTTAGACTTTTGTCTGACGGACTTGTGTACACACGCTCGGAAAATCCCACAACAGACATTTGTCCGCGGAAAATTTTAAAACCTGCCATCCAACATTTGTCTGCAGAAAATCCGACAACAATTGTCCAATGGAGCATACAAACAGTCGGATTTTCCGCCAACAGCCTGTCATCACACATTTCCCGTTGGAAAATCCGATCGTGTGTACGCGGCTTTACACAGAGCACAACAAAGCACAATGACAGCTCAGCAGTGACATGTCCCTGGTAATGACTTTACATTATTGGCAGCTCCATCATACACAGACACTGACAGCGCCATCATACAAAGACATCAGACTCTGACAGCACCATCATACAGATACTGACAGCGCCATTATACACAGACACCAACAGATTCATCTGGAGCTGTCAGTGTCTGTATGATGTCTGTGTATGATGGAGCTGTCAGTGTCTGTATGATGTCTGTGTATGATGGAGCTGTCAGTGTCTGTATGATGTCTGTGTATGATGGAGCTGTCAGTGTCTGTATGATGTCTGTGTATGATGGAGCTGTCAGTGTCTGTATGATGTCTGTGTATGATGGAGCTGTCAGTGTCTGTATGATGTCTGTGTATGATGGAGCTGTCAGTGTCTGTATGATGTCTGTGTATGATGGAGCTGTCAGTGTCTGTATGATGTCTGTGTATGATGGAGCTGTCAGTGTCTGTATGATGTCTGTGTATGATGGAGCTGTCAGTGTCTGTATGATGTCTGTGTATGATGGAGCTGTCAGTGTCTGTATGATGTCTGTGTATGATGGAGCTGTCAGTGTCTGTATGATGTCTGTGTATGATGGAGCTGTCAGTTTCTGTATGATGTCTGTGTATGATGGAGCTGTCAGTGTCTGTATGATGTCTGTGTATGATGGAGCTGTCAGTTTCTGTATGATGTCTGTGTATGATGGAGCTGTCAGTGTCTGTATGATGTCTGTGTATGATGGAGCTGTCAGTGTCTGTATGATGTCTGTGTATGATGAAGCTGTCAGTGTCTGTATTATGTCTGTGTATGATGGAGCTGTCAGTGTCTGTATGATGTCTGTGTATGATGGAGCTGTCAGTGTCTGTATGATGTCTGTGTATGATGGAGCTGTCAGTGTCTGTATGATGTCTGTGTATGATGGAGCTGTCAGTGTCTGTATGATGTCTGTGTATGATGGAGCTGTCAGTGTCTGTATGATGTCTGTGTATGATGGAGCTGTCAGTGTCTGTATGATGTCTGTGTATGATGGAGCTGTCAGTGTCTGTATGATGTCTGTGTATGATGAAGCTGTCAGTGTCTGTATGATGTCTGTGTATGATGGAGCTGTCAGTGTCTGTATGATGTATGTGTATGATGGAGCTGCCAACAATGTAAAGTCATTACCAGAGACATGTCACTGCTGACCTGTCATGACAGCTTCCTGACTACCAGCTACCTCCCTGGACATTAGACATCCATTACAGGGCGTAGACAGAGGCTTTACTGTTACTGTTCTGTGACAGCTCACACCTGGTGACAAAAATATGAAATGGTTAAAGTGGACCTTCCATCATTTTTTCAACTTTCCATCTATTAAATCTTCTGTCCTTGTTGTTTTAACTTTGGATAGTAAAACCTTTTTTTTTTTTCCAGTAAATACCTTATACAGCCCACTTCCTGTTTCTTGTCTGGTAAAAAGCCTAGGCTTATGACATCTCTCTCTCTCTCTCTCTCTCTCTCTCTCTCTCTCTCTCTCTCTCTTGCCAGGAAGGGAGGGGGGATGAGTCATAAGCGGGCCAATGAGAGCTGCAGAGCTGGAGGTGTGCCTCTGTGTAAATCCAGGAAGTGAACAGGCTTCCCACAGTTAAAATGGTTGCAGCCAGTCTCAGGGGAGGGAGATTTCTGCAGCATATTTGGCAAGTACAGAATCACAGTTTATATATAATAATATGCAAAGTGGTTGGAGGGAAGCTTCAGAATAGCAAAGATGTTTTTTTTTTAAAACGGAAGTTTACCCATAACAGTCCGATAGCAATTAATGTTTTTAACAATATATTCCACATTAATTATTATACTACCAAAATTAGTTTGTGCTGTAAATTGTCTCCAGCATTGCTCCCGTTTCTTCTTGCTGGAAGCCACCATTTTTTTTGAAGCTCAGAGCAATCACTTCCTCAAAGGAAGCTCTCCCCCTCTCCTTTGTCTCAAAAACTATATGTCACTTTCTTCAATTAAAATAGGTACATTCCCAGCCTTGATTGGATGCCTTGGCTCAGGAAGAGAGGAAGGCTGCCAGAAGTTTTACAGTGCTACATTTCACAGGCTGCCAATGAAGTACAAAAGAGAGAATATCAGGGGAACACAATAAGACACTATCCTTGCAAATTTAACTTTTTTTGTCTCCCTGGCAGCAGCGAGTTTGTCACCTTCTCCCGCTTTTCTTTTCCCCGCCCTAATCTGTGTTCCCTCCACAGTCTGTCATTTATGTTGCTTTCTTCCCCCTTCAGCAACAGTCAATTTTAAAGCTGTCAGCTGATCAGCCTCTAGTGCAGGGATATGCAATTAGCGGACCTCCAGCTGTTGCAGAACTACAAGTCCCATGAGGCCTAGCAAGAGTCTGACAGCCACAAGCATGACACCCAGAGGCAGAGGCATGATGGGACTTGTAGTTTTGCAACAGCCGGAGGTCCACTTATTGCATATCCTTGCTCTAGTGGCTCTGATTTTAGGCACAAAGCCAAAAAAGGAGAGCAAATGAGCATGTGCAGAGCAAGGTGAGACAGTGTATTGTGTATTACTGCAGCAATCACCAACCGTTTTGGCACCAGGGACCGATTTCACAGCAGCCATTCAAGGAGTCTGTCCCCAGCCCCTTTTTACAGCACAGCCCCCCTCTTATATCAGTGTGATCAGGTCCCCTTCACATCACAGCCCCCCTTTACATCACAGTATCCCTTTACATTAATGTAAAGGGGGCAGAGTAATGTAAAGGGGACTGCTCTATAAGGGGGCACTGTAATGTAAAGGGGAGCATAATTATTAACCACTTAGGGACTGCCCACCGTGGATATACGCTACTTCTTTGACATTAAACATCGGAGTTATGGCAGCTGCTAGCTGCTATAGCACCGGTATATTTTTCCACAGTGGGAGATTCTCTTTTACCATAAAAGTGGTCCCAGTGGCTGATTCGCCGCGAGATCATTTTTATGGACGACGGGAGAACTGAGGCCCCCCCGCCACTTCAATCGGATCCGATGGACTGATGGTCAGGAAGTCGAGTGAGGGCAAGGTGGCTCCCACTTGACTCCATGCCCTTGGAGGACCGGAGCGACATCAAACGTAATTTCTGCCCTCCGTCCTTAAAGGGCCCATTTTTTATATATATAAATTATTGTTTTTAAGTGTAAATGTGAGATCTGGGGTCTTTTTTGACCCCAGATCTCACACTAACCACCTCCCGCACACGCTATAGTTAAATGATGGCTACAGTGCAGGCCTTAATTGCATGTGCTGTCCCTGCGGAGGTGTGCCCGGCGCACTCTGATCATCAAGATGAGACCCCTTACCACGTGATCAGCTGTCAGCCACTAACAGCTGATCACGTGATGTAAACAGAAGATCGGTAATCTTTTTTTTTCCCTCACGCTGATAGCGTGAGGGAAAAGAAAAACTGATCACCAACTTCTGTCAGAGGGACATCAGTCCCTCACACAGAGAACCACCACTGCTTTGTCTGTGCCCACCAGTGCCACCTATTAGTACCCACCAGTGCGCACAGTGCCACCTACCAGTGCCCACCAGTGCCACCTATCAGTACTCACCAGTGTGCACAGTGCCCACCAGTGCTGCCACCCAATGCCCATCAGTGCCACCGATCAGTGCCACCCATCAGTGCCACCTATCAGTGACCTTCAGTGCCACCTTATCAGTGCAGCTTATCAGTGAAGCCTACAAGTGCCCATCAGTGCAGCCTAGAAGTGCCCATCAGTGCCACTGCATCAATGAAGAAGAAAAATTATCTGTTTTCAAAATTTTATAACAAGCTACAAAGCTTTTTTTTTTCAAAATGTTTGGTCTTTTTTCAGTTTTTTAGGAAAAAATAAAAAACCCAGCAGTAATTAAATACCACCAAAAGAAAGCTCTATTTGTGTGACATGACTGCGCAATTGTCATTCAAAGTACAACAGCCCTGAAAGCTGAAAATTGGCCTGGGCAGGAAGGGGGTTTAAAAGCCCAGTAGGCACGTAGTTAAAGAGGCCCTGTCCTGCTTATTTCTATTACAAGGAATGTTTACATTCCTTGTATTAAGAAATAAAGTGATCAAAAATTATTTTTTTTAAAGGAACAGTGTAAAAATAAAAAGTAAAATAAATAAGAATTTTTTTTTTTTTAAGCACCCCGTCCCTCTGTGCTCACGCGCAGAAGCGAACGCATACGCAAGTCGCGCCCGCATATGTAAACAGTGTTCAAACCACACATGTGAGGTATCGCTGTGATCGTTAGAGTGAGTGCAATAATTCTGGGACTCTAACTCTAAACAGATAACCTGTTAAAAATTTTAAAGCGTTGCCTATGGAGATTTTTAAGTACCGTGGTTTGTTGCCATTCCACAAGTGTGCGCATTTTTAAAGTATGACATGTTAGGCATCTATTTACTTGGCGTAACATCTTCTTTCACATTATACAAAAAACTTGGGCTAACTTTACTGTTTTCTGATTTTTTTATTTTAAAAAAGTGTATTTTTTCCCCAAAAACATGCGTTTGTAAGACTGCTGCGCAAATACGGTGTGACAAAGTATTGCAACAATCTCCATTTTATTCTCTAGGGTCTCTGCTAAATATATCTATATATATATATATATATATAATGTTTGGGGGTTCTAAGTAATTTTCTAGCAAAAAATATAGATTTTACCTTGTAAACAACAAATGTCAGAAAAAGGCTAGTGATTAATATGGAATGTATGTTCCTTGCTAAAGAACATTATTTTTATTAAGTTAATATGGGTAAATTTCCACTTTAACAATATTAATGCAAAAACACAGTCGGGGTAATTAGTCAAAACTGGAGCAGCCAGAGTATGGAGCAGCAATACATGGCACCCAATCAGCTTCTATCTTTCATTTTCAAAGCTTAAAGCGGAACTAAAGGAGGGAATACTCACTTTTCCTCCACCAGTTCTGTCCCTCGCCTGTACCAGCATCTTATTTGTGTGCCGGTTTTCATCCATCTTCATTGGCTGGTGTGGAATCACGTCACTTCTGAGCATGCGCAGGAGCTGGTCATCCCAGGCATGCAGGGATCGGGCTGTCCGCTGCAAACCGTGCATGCGCAGCTCAGTTTACATGCCAGGGATCGCTGCGAGTACACGTTTTTTTTCAGAGGAGATATTACGGGAGAGATTTACTAAAACTGGAGCACTTAGAATCTGGTGCATAGTAGCCAGTGTCTAATGCCGCGTACACACGGTCGGACTTTTCGTCTACAAAAGTCCGACAGCCTGTCCGACAGACTTCCGGCGGACTTTCGGCGGACTTGCAGCAGACTTTCTAACGAACGGACTTGCCTACACACGACCACACAAAAGTCCGACGGATTCGTACGTGATGACGTACACCGGACTAAAATAAGGAAGTTCATAGCCAGTAGCCAATAGCTGCCCTAGCATGGGTTTTTGTCCGTCGGACTAGCACACAGACGAGCGGATTTCGGGGTCCGTCGTAGTTACGACGTAAAGATTTGAAGCATGTTTCAAATCTAAAGTCCGTCGGATTTGAGGCTGAAAAAGTCTGCTGAAAGTCCGGAGAAGCCCACACACGATCGGATTACCAGCCAGCTTTAGTCCGTCGGCGTCCGTTGGACTTTTGTAGACGAAAAGTCCGACCGTGTGTACGCGGCATAACTTCAGCTTGTTCAAGTAACCTTTGACAATAAAACCTGGAAGCTGATTGGTTTCTATGCAGAGCTGCCCAGATTTTACACTCTCAAGCTTTAGTAAAAAAATCCCTTCATGTCTTTTCTGCAATGAACAGCCTGGCTGCTCACAGCGAATAACAGCAGAACTTTAGTCCCGATTTAATTGAACAAGCTGAAGCTAGAAGCTGATTGGTTGCCAGGCTCAGCTGCTCCAGACTCTGACTGCTCCTGGCTGCTCCGGTTTTGATAAATGGCCCTCAATGCTGCACTATAGTGTAGAAGGCAGCAGATGGCACTATAGCGCCATGCTTTGGGATTAGGAGCTTTTAATTCGCACAGAGCTAAGGGTCCCTTCACACCACAATACAGTGCACCCCAATGTATGTGTTTTCATGCATTGAGGCGCATTGTGTAAGGCAATCCATTCATACTGAATGCCCCATGATCACACTTCTATTTTGGATTTGCCGTCATCTGTGTAGCACAAGGGTTTTGCCATATGATCTATCTGATTTATGTCCAGTCTCTTGGGCCCTTACACTGTATAGGCCTTGGTAGACCTGACCACGTAAATTCCAGCCTGTAATTCCCTTTTCATTACTGGGTCACTTTTCAGTGCTTTGAATTTGATACCCACTGGGTTTTCTTATACCTTCTGTTAAAATAAAACTGTCAGAATAGTAAAACCAGTGTAAAATGATACTTCTTTGGAAAGTAGGCACTCCGAAGGTGATCTATTTTTTCCACAATTTTTCTGAATAAAGAAACAAGTTGGTACCAACAGGGTTAAAACATGGAGCCTGGTATTGAGACAGAGCTTTCAGGTCATACACTGAGGAAGGAGAGATGAAGGGGTTAATATTTAGGTCATATATAATGGTAGAATAGAGATTAAGGGTTAATGTACAGATTTGCAAGATGAGGCTAGGTTCACACTTGTGTGGTTTCCCTGCGACTGCATTGCTCATTCATTTAAATGGGCTACTTTATCTACTGAACATGTAGACAAAGGGTCCCTGCACAAAACGCAGCCGCAAGCAAACCGAATAGTGCCGTGCCCGTGCTGCGGTTTCCGGTGTGTGGGGGTGCCATGAGGATCAATGGCATCCCCACGCATCTCCTGAGTGGCAGCACGTTTTTTGTGCAGGTGGTTGTAGCTGTGGGAATAGGTGGAGTCTTGCAGTGGCAACCACCCACACTGCACATACACTGGGAATTCTCCAAAATACCAAACATACATCGTTAATTCTCCAACACACCGAACATACACTGGGAATTCTCCAACACACCGAACATACACCGGGAATTCTCCAACACACCGAACATACACTGGGAATTCTCCAACACACCGAACATACACCGGGAATTCTCCAACACACCGAACATACACCGGGAATTCTCCAACACACCGAACATACACTGGGAATTCTCCAACACACTGAACATACACCAGGAATTCTCCAACACACCGAACATACACCGGGAATTCTCCATCACACCGAACATACACCGGGAATTCTCCAACACACCGAACATACACCGGGAATTCTCCAACACACCGAACATACATCGGGAATTCTCCAACACACCGAACATACACCGGGAATTCTCCAACACAACGAACATACACCGGGAATTCTCCAACACACCGAACATACACCGGGAATTCTCCAACACACCAAACATACATCGGGAATTCTCCAACACACCGAACATACACCGGGAATTCTCCAACACACCAAACATACATGGGGAATTCTCCAACACACCGAACATACACCAGGAATTCTCCAACACACCGAACATACACCGGGAATTCTCCAACACACCAAACATACATCGGGAATTCTCCAACACACCGAACATACACCGGGAATTCTCCAACACACCGAACATACATCGGGAATTCTCCAACACACCAAACATACATCGGGAATTACCTAACACACCGCACATTCCCCTGGGAATTATCCAACACCCCGCACATACACCAGGAATATTCCAACACACTGCACCTACACCGGGATCTAGCCACCACACCGCACATACACCGGGAATTACCCAGCACACCAGCACCCAACACACTGCATATACATGGGGGATTACCCAACACATCGCACCTACACCGGGAATTACCCAACACACCGCACCTTCACCGGGAATTACCCAACACACCGCACCTACACCGGGAATTACCCAACACACCGCACCTACACCGGGAATTACCCAACACACCGCACCTACACCGGGAATTACCCAACACACCGCACCTACACCGGGAATTACCCAACACACCGCACCTACACCGGGAATTACCCAACACACCGCACTTTCACCGGGAATTACCCAACACACCGCACCTTCACCGGGAATTACCCAACACACCGCACCTACACCGGGAATTACCCAACACACCGCACCTACACCGGGAATTACCCAACACACCGCACCTACACCGGGAATTACCCAACACACCGCACCTACACCGGGAATTACCCAACACACCGCACCTTCACCGGGAATTACCCAACACACCGCACCTTCACCGGGAATCACCCAACACACCGCACCTACACCGGGAATTACCCAACACACCGCACCTTCACTGGGAATTACCCAACACACCGCACCTACACCGGGAATTACCCAACACACCGCACCTACACCGGAAATTAGCCACTACACTGCACATACACTGGGAATCATCCAGCACACTGCACATACACCGGGAATTGTCCAACACACCGCGAATTACCCAGCACACGGCATATAAACCAGGAATTATCCACTGCACATACACTACACCGTGTGTATGTGCTATGTCATTAGAGGGATGCCAGTAAGAAACAGCCAGCTCTCTAATGATATAGAAATAAAAGAGGGTGGTGCGATACCCAGCGTGTGTTGATGGAGTGACAGATTACAGCAGACAATGTCTAATGGGCGGGTATGTTTTTTTAAGGCAAGATATAGGATGGAAAAAATGTAAAGGAGGAGTGAAGAATCCTCTTGCATTTAAAATTAATAAATGATTCCTAAACTGCATTAAATTGTACCTATTATATCTGCCTAGAATTCAGCTTTAATTTAAAGTGGAACTAAACCCATCAATGTAACAGTTTAAAAAAACTGTTGAATTCCTGACACTTGCCCGGAATGTAACAGTCAAATTGATTGTGTTCTTAACCAAACTGTCAAACCATCAAATGACTGATCACATGAGCAGCATCATGACAGTTGCAGATCAAACAGAGGCTAAGATGGCAGCTTCCTTGGCTGAAAATGATAGGAGGGTTTAGGTCTGTTTTAAAACTTCAATGGAATTTTAGTGATTAGATTCTCAGGTATTTTAAAGTGTATGTAAAGGCAAAGATTATTTACTTAGCTTCGGATAGAGTGGGGAAGGACTAGACCCTCTGCCAAGGTTTTATTGTTGTCTGTGTCCCTGCTGGAGAGATTCACTTCTGTATTTGTCCCGGTGACCATTGTTACAGACACAGAAATTAGGTGGAAATTCTAAATATTAGAGCCGACATGAGAGCAAATGGTATGGGGAAATCTTCCAATGGAGCAAATAATAAAGGGAAATCTTCAAATTCTAATGTTCTAACACAGACGTGTCAGGAAAGAATTCCTCTCATTTTGGGGAGATTTCATCTCACTCCCTGTTGCATATCCAGTACAGGAAGTGAAGGGAAATCTCCTAAGCAGGACACAACAAAACATATGATTAGGACTCTTACCCTGCTCTATCTAAAACTGAAATGAGCTTTGGCTCTAGGTTCTTTGTTCTATGGAACTGAACACATACATAGTTTCTGTCTCAATCATATGTTAGCTTGTCAGGAACAGAGAGTCCAATATATCAGGAAACATTCATAGGAACATAGTTTGTTCATAAACAACGTGGGATGTCCTCCACCAGGCAGCAGATGGCAGTGTAACACTCCCATCTGTCTCCGATCGGATGAATTCTTCTCCGGAACTAGAAGCTGGCCTGTATTTGTAGGAGGACGATTTATAGTGATGGACAGGACTCGTGTGGATGACAGCCACTTCCTGTGGAGGATTGGATCCCTGCATAGAGAGATCAGCTGGAAGCTGCAGTGGTAGGCTGTGTGTGGTTGATGGGAAATTGTAATAATGTTATTTTTTTTATAAGCAGTAGATGTTTTGTAAAGATGGTCACATCCCATCAAGGTCACCTGATTGAAAGGCCACCTGAGATGACAGGTGACATTATACTATCCACATGTGTGTTTAGCCATGGTTTGTGACATGTTAACCACTTCAGCTCCAGAAGATTTACCCCCCCCCCCCCCCCCTTCCTGACCAGGCATTTTTTTGAGATACGGCACTGGGTTACTTTAACTGGCAATTGCGCGGTCAGGCAACGCTGTACACAAAATTCTGACACACACACACCCCTTTCTTTTGGTGGTATTTGATCACCTCTGGTTTTTATTTTTTGCGCTATAAACAAAAGAAGATCGACAATTTTGAAAAAAAATAAATACATTTTTTACTTTCTGCTTTATAACATATCCAATTAAAAAAAAAAAAAATCTAATTTCTTCATCAATTTAGCCCAATATGTATTCTGCTACATATTTTTGGCAAAACAAAATTCCAATAGGTGTATATTGAATGGTTTGCGCAAAAGTTAGTGTCTACAAACTATGGGATATGCTTATGGAATTTTTATTTATTTGTTTCCTAGTAATGGTGGCAATCAGCGACTTATAGAGGGACTGCGGCGGACAAATCGGACACTAACACTTGACACTTTTTTTGGGAACCAGTGACACTAATACAGTGATCAGTGCTAGAAAATAATGCACTGTCACTGTACTAACGACACTGGCTGGGGAGGGATTAACCTCCCTGGCGGTATGATTCTTTCGGATTTTAGGTGCTGAAAGAGGTACAATTATTTTGCATGGAAATTTGGCGTTTTATATTGTAGGCCTGTAATTCTTAACAATAACACACTTAAATCTGTCCACCAAGAGTCTAGTAGATATCCCAGGTATGACAAAGTTTGAAACACAAAAACATAAATTATAATATAATAAATAATTAAAAAAAAAAAAAATAATAATAATAAAATAAATTTCCCCACGATTCACTATCGCTCAATTCTGCAAGTGTTCTAATTTACTATCGCTGTTTTCTAGCTGGTCTAAACCATTTTTGACTTAAAGGGACACTTTTTGGTTGCTATGGACAATCTCCAGTTTCCAGCCAAAAAGAACAGTATATATAATATAGAACTGCATGCAGGGCATGGGCCAAAGCACTGGGGACAAAAGGGATGTGAAATAATTTAATACAGTACTGTAATCTGTAAGATTACAGTACTGTATGTGTTATGATTTTTACAGTTTTTTTGAATTTGCCACCAGGCTCCGCCCCCGTGCGTCGCGACGCTCGCAAGGAACGGAGCCTGGCACAGAGAGGCTTCGGGCAGAGGACGGAGCACGCAGACACAGCGGGGGACATCGCAGGATCCCGGGGACAAGGTAAGTAACGCCGCACCAGGATCCTGCAATGTAATCCCGAGTGTGGCTCGGGGTTACCGCTAATGGGACTGAATTTTAACCCCGAGCCACACTCGGGAGAACCGCCAGGGGGGCTACCATCAGGGGCGATCAAAGGGTTAACTGTATGCCTAACCAGTGCTTGTGTACAATGTGGGAGGTGATTTTTACTGAACGAAGGCTCCCTACTGACAGAATGGCAATCTGCCTTGTTTACATAGTCTACGGTAGTCACGTCTACGGTACCCGCTGTATAATCACAGTGGGGGTGAGCCGCCTGTGGTGCGCATTCGCGCCCACTACCCAGAAGAGCCGGATCGTGTGTGTGTATATATATATATATATATATATATATATATATATATATATATATATATACACACACGCAAGTGATCTGATGCACAGCTGCCGCCCTATGACAGTAAAACTACTATAGGGCATTTAGCAAGTGGTTAAAGTAGAACTTTTTGGATAGAGTAAGGGAGGGTCTTAAGCCCCATCAGTTGTTTTTCTTTTATTCGATTTGTGTCCCATTGGGGAGATTTCCCTTCACTTCCTGTCCCATAGCCAAAACAGGAAGTGAAGGAATCACTGGTGATCGCCATTGAAAGATTTCCCCTCTGTTTATGTTCTGGTGATTGCCTTTGGAAGATTTCCCCTCTGTTTATGTTCTGGTGATTGCCTTTGGAAGATTTCCCCTCTGTTTCTGTTCTGGTGATTGCCTTTGGAAGATTTCCCCTCTGTTTCTGTTCTGGGTACAGCCCAAATTTTTGGATTTTCTTTTTCGTTTTAAACCTGAAACAAGACAAATAGAGAGGGTAAATCTTCCTAAAAGGGGCACGGGCAGCAATTAAAACCTGATAGGCGATCTAATCTCTTTCCACGCTATCCGAAACTAAACAAGGTTTGCCTTTAGTTATACTTTTTGAGGTGTCTCTGATTAAGCATTGCCTAATAAGAGTCATGTGTATCCTTACCTGAATCTTGGTGCTTTTTGTATTTCTTCCAGATCTGTGCAGTGATCCGGTGTAAAATTTGCCTCTTTGCAGGAGAATCCTGTAATAAAGACTGGTCATTTCTGCTCTCTCTCCTTGTGCCAGGTGACTGGTCTGTCTCCGGCCCCTCTTATAGTTTTCTGTAGGAACCCTGTAGTGGGCCCCACAGCTTTCCACCCTGTACAGGTAGGTACACAAAGTGGATTTATACCCTTTGGGGCTGCTGAAGGATATATTTTAGGTGGGAAAAAAAAGCCTCACATTAACATTATTTGCTAAATTATGCTTGCCTTTTGCTCTAATCCTCTCTGATTAAATTTTGGATTAAAGTGACACTAAACTCTGTTTAAAAAAAAAAAAAATATTTTTTTTTTTTTTTTTTTTTCTATCCATGCTTTAAGTAGTGGATGTGTATGGATTATTTATGGAGAATAAGGATATTTTTAGTGTCACTTCTTTAATCTCTTTCTGAATAATTTCAAAAGTATTGTTTACAAAATGTAAGCATAGAGAATCAGAGCAAAGGGGAAGCATTGTTTAATGGGGGGTTATGGGGTAGCCTGTACTACTTAAAAAAACATGTTTGTACACAGAGTTTTTATGCCCAATTAATTATTCAACTTAAATCTGCTAAATACATTCCAGGTGTTTAAAAAGGTCTGACAGCAAAGGGTGTGTTAGACCTCTGCAGAGAGACCATTGCTTTCACACAGAAAGCAAGGATCTCAAACTGCAGCTGCTGGCAGGGAACAGGCTTTTCTACTTAGAATGTGAATGCTGTATGAAAGTGCACTGTAATACGTTAAACATCTTTTGTTTTGATAAACCTAGAATGTATATAGCTGATTTACAGAGTTCAACCTGTCATGGATGAAAGAGTTAATAAACTATAGTTGCTACCTAGCTGGTAAAGTTGGCATTGTTATTAATAGGATATACAGTAGATCATAAGGTGTTTTATCCTAGAAAAGCTGACGACCTTATAGTAATATATAAATCTCATATAATGTAATTTTCATTATTTTTAAATCTGCGGTTTTCATTAAAATAACACCTGGTGATCTTTTCATGAAGGTTTCTAGGCACTTCCTGTTATAGGGTGACATCACTCTGTTCCTGTCTACCTAAATGTGCTCCTGTGTTGACACACCAAATCTGATTGAGACTAAATGGGGTTGTTTTAACTCACATTACACATCCATGGTCTATTGTTGTCTCTTAAGCCTAGTACACAGGGGCTAAATGTCTGGTGGCATTGGTAGGTTCAGTAGAAACCGGTCCATATTCGGCCCACGTGTACTGCAGCCGGTCTGACAGAAGTCAGCCGGCTTCTGTTGAAGAGGCATGACCCAAAAAGGTCTGCCGATCGGCTCCCAATCAGCGTTCTCAGTCAATGGCTGAGGGCACTAACGAGTATTCTGGTGGGGGGGGGGGGCAGATAGTTAGTACAGTGGCTCCTCCTGAGCTGTCGTTTTTTTTTCCTGTTCAGCCCTGCTGGGTTGAATGGGAAAAAAAAAATACTAGTGTGTACTAAGCTTAAGGCTAGATTTAGATATGCACTTAAACCTATTGCTTCTCTGAAAAGAAATCTGTGCTCAGATTGCTTTTCGGGTCAATTGACAGGTGGTAAAGGGGCGATTCGTCACCTCCTTTCCACCTGTTTTAATTCAATTTTTGCAGTGCAATTGCAGTGCTTCCCCTTTTGCTTTAATGGGTTACTATACAGGCTTGATGCATTGAGAGCATGGCGTGTTAACATCTCTGTTCACTGCCATTGCAGCTTAAGGGGGCAGTTAGAGGATGCTAAAAACGTGGCCCAGCCATGCATTTTTAACCAGCCCCCCAACTGCTAGTCCTAAATGAGGCTTTAAAGACTTCCTGGCATGGCTGCTATCTGACACTATAGAGTATGTCAGGCTGCGTGTTACTCCCACTGACCCCCTGCATCACCACTTTTTAGTAACCTAAGTGTCAGCGGGAGGAATCACAGTGGAGGGCATGCTATCGGACACCTCAGAAAAGGTAAGTATAAGGCCCCCATTCACACGTGCCATATCTGGTTTTGCTCAGCAGGGGATCCATCTGCTGATCCCCTGCTAAGCTGAACGGAGCTGCTGGATGCCCGCTCTATGGGCAGCCAGAATTAAAAAGACCAGCTGTTCGTTTACACCCGACTGCCCTCCGTACCGATCAAGCCAAACGGAGGGGAACAGATCCCCTTCCGTTTTTTCTTTTTTGTTTTTTTTTTGCCAGATTGGATTGAACCTAGAGGTAGCCGGATGTAAACTGACACAAGTCCATTTACATCTGACTGCCCAAAGAGGAGAATGGAGGGTCTGGCTGAAAAACGGACCTCTTGTGTGAAAGGGGCCTAAAACTTACTTTTAAGTTGCATTAGGGTCGTTTTAAGAATAAGATGTCTTTAATGAATAAGGCTTCTTGTTTCATTAGCACCTAGTGAGTTGTTTGATGCATGCTTTAAAATATTCCCCTTTGGAGAGAGTAATGTGTTATAGCAAATTAAATAATATTTATTTTTCTCGCTTTCATTTTAGAGATGAAGCTTAAAGAGTTAGAGAGCTGCCTTCAACAGGTTGATACCTTTGAAAACCCAAAACTACTCCTGGAGCAGTATCCTACCAGACCACATATAGCAGGTTAGTGGATGGTGTCACTCACTTGTAATGTTCTATCAGCTTGTATTACCTGGAATTTATTTGTACCATATGATGTGTGAGTACATGGTTGGCCCAAAGTTGTCCAGTGTAACCCTAAAAACAGTCCACACAGCATCAACCTAATAAACCTTGTCCAACACCAAGCTTAAGCTTACCTTACAAGTTACAATCTGCTGGTACAATCTCTTCCATGTAATGCAAGGTCTGTTTGGATACAGACTGATTGGATAGTTTAGGTCCCTGTCCTCATATTAAGTACTTTATGTAGGTTTAAAATTGATTTTACAAATATTGTACAACCAGATTGCAATGTGTATGGTGACCCCCTAGGGCTGCCCTACCCTATAAATGGCCTTAATTCTTATTTTCTTATATTATATTGTAAAAGGGCTTCTTGTAAAGACTGGGTCCACCTTTTAAAAATAAAATTGATACATGCAGCTTTTTGCAGGAAAAAAGAAAGTGCAAAGCTATCTACCCACAATCGGTGCGATCAGGAAGCAGGTGTTTATGAAGATATTACCTGTTACTCAATAAACACAGGTCTAACATGTTCCTAAGGGCCAGTTCACACTGGTACGACATACGCTCCAACTTCGAGAACAGAAGTGGCATGACATCAAAATCAATGGTTCCCTATGAGAGCCATCTTAACTGGTCCGACTTGTGTCGGTCCGACTTTGAAAAAGGTTCCTGCACTACTTTTGTTTGACTTGGACACAATTTAAACCCA
Source organism: Aquarana catesbeiana (assembly GCF_042186555.1). NCBI lineage: Eukaryota > Metazoa > Chordata > Amphibia > Anura > Ranidae > Aquarana > Aquarana catesbeiana. Next base: position 342,397,892 of record NC_133329.1, read on the forward strand.
TTAATTTGAATGTAAGTCACATCCAAGTTGAATTATCATCTTAACTGATGTGACTTGTGGCATGCGACTTGTGTTCTGAGGATCCTAAAAGGGAATCCCACACCAAAATTTAAAAAAAACGGCATGGAGCCCCCTGCCCGCAGACCCCCACAACCACACCCAGGGTTTTTGTTAAGAGGCCCCCCCCCCCCCCTTTCCTGCCATTCACTAACTGTCTGCCTGTATCAGAGTCAAAGTGGAGGATGTGTACCCATTAGGTTTCCTTCCTCACCTGCCTTGGGGGGGCTCCCTCTTCAGGAAAGCCCCTCACCCAATCCTCAGTGGTTAGCATTGGCTAATCGGGAGGAGTGGGGTTTGCCAGGCCTTTTGCTAGGGGGACCTGAGCATGGCTTGCCTCTGTCAGGGGGAGTTCAGAGAAGGGTCCTTCCTCTTCGGGAAGGGACTATTTCACACATCGTAAGTGCACTGTTTTTGTGTGTTCACTTGCACTTTTTTTGGTTCACTTATGGTGTTTTGTTTTTTGCACACCACACCACAGACACGTAAAAAGGGAAAAAAAAAAAGTAGGAAATGAATATACATTATATTACCAAAATTATTGGGATGCCTGCCTTTACACGCACATGAACTTTAATGACATCCCAGTCTTAGTCCGTAGGGTTCAATATTGAGTTGGCCCACCCTCTGCAACTATAACAGCTTTAACTCTTCTGGGAAGACTGTCCACAAGGTTTAGGAGTGTGTCCATATGGGAATGTTTGACCATTCTTCCAGAGGCACATTTGTGAGGTCAGACACTGATGTTGGAGGAGAAGGCCTGGCTCACAGTCTCTGCTCTAATTCATCCCAAAGGTGTTCGATCGGGTTAGGTGCAGGCCAGTCAAGTTCCTCCGCTCCAAACTCGCTCATCTGTGTCTTTAAGGACCTTGCTTTGTGCACTGGTGTGCAGTCATATTAGAACAGGAAAGTGCCATCCCCAAACGGTTCCCCCAAAGTTGAGAGCATGAAATTGTCCAAAATGTCTTGGTATGCAGACGCCTTAAGAGTTCTCTTCACTGGAACTAACGGGCCAAGCCCATGCCCTGAAAAACAACCCAACACCATAATCCCCCCTCCACCAAATGGAGGTGCACAAAGCAAGGTCCATAAAGACATGGATGGGAGGAAAAAACTTGAATGGCCTGCACAGTCCTGACCTCAACCTGACAGAACACCTTTGGGATGAATTAGAGGGGAGACTGTAAGTCAGGCCTTCTCGTCCAACATCAGTGCCTGACCTCACAAATGTGCTTCTGGAAGAATGGTCAAACATTCCCATAGGCACGCTCCTAAACCTTGTGGAGAGCTGCAAAGGGTGGGCCAACTCAATATTGAACCCTACGGACTAATGCCCCATACACACGATCGTAGTTTCTGACAACAAAACCATGGAATTTTGTTTGAAGGTTGTTGGCTGTAACTTGTCTTGCATACACACGGTCACACAAATGTTGGCCAACAATTACGAACGTAGTGACGTACTTGACGTACTACATGGTTTTTCAGCTCTTTAGCGCCACCATTTGGGCTCCTTCTGCTAATTTCATGTTAGTAGAAATTTGGTGAGTGTTGATTCGCGCTTTTCTTTTTGCGTTTTTCATTTAGCATTATTATTATTATTATTATTATTATTATTGTTATCATTATTCTTGATATCACTTGAAAAAAAAAAAAGCCTTTGAAAATTTCGTTTGCAATAATTCCATCAGTATCACCAGCAAAGCAGCTTCATTATTATCCCATTAAAGCGGGAGTCTTGTGAAATTTTTTTTTTTAAGTCATCAATTACAAATACTGCAGCTGCTGACTTTGAAAATAAGGACACTTACCTGTCCCAGGGTCCAGCGATGTCTGCACCTGAGGCCGAACGTCCCTCGGTCCTCGGATGCTGCTGTCGCCATCTTCGGTAAGCCTTGCGGCTTCACTTCCCGGTTCCCTACTGCGCATGCGCGAGTCGCGCTGCGCAATCCGAATGGTCCCTGCTGTCTCTGGGACCCGTGTGTGTCCCAGCGGGGGGGGGTGTCGAGTGGCGTAGACTCCCGTGGGAGTCTATGACCGGAAGTGGGTGCAAATACCTAACAGGTATCTGCACCTCCCTCCCCTCTGAAAGGTGCCAAATGTGACACCGGAAGGGGGAGAGGGTTCTGAAAAGCGGAGGTTCAATTTTTGTGTGAAACTCCGATTTAACCGCTTCCCGCCCGCCGTATGACAAATTACGTCCTCGGCTTTGAGCAGGGATATCTGAGTGATGCAGGCATCATTCAGATATCGTCTTTTAGAGCCGGCCAATCTGTGCACCATAAGAACGATCATAGCGGCTGTTCCGCCGCTTGCTCATTCTTACGGGAGGTGAGAGGGGACGCCCCCCCCTCCCGCCACCCTCCGGTGCTTCTACCGACTCACCGCTATGATCGGTGAGTCGGACACAGGATCCGCCAGCCCCGGATGTTGAGCATAGAGATTTCCGGCGGACCAGATGGTCACCGGAGTCTCTATGATCGTTCGGGTGCGATGTTATGACGTCACGCCCGGCCTCTGTATTAAAAAAAAAAAAAAAAAAAAAAAAATGGATCACTACTTCCCAGCGGAAGCGGCGCCGTTTTTTTTATTTCAGGCTTCCCAGCCTAGAGGTGAGATGTGGGGTCTTATTGACCCCATATCTCATTGTAAAGTGCACCTGTCCTGCTTATTCCTATTACCAGGGATGTTTACATTCCCTGTAATAGAAAAAAAAGTGTCAGACTAAAATAAATAAAGTAAAATTAAAAAAAAATAAAAAAATTTTAAAGCGCCCCTGTCCCCGTGTGCTCGCAGGCAGAAGCGAATGCATATGTAAGTCCCGCCCACATATGAAAACGGTGTTCAAACCACACATGTGAGATATCACCGCGAACGTTAGAGAGAGAGAGAGATGATTTTGGTCCTAGACCTCCTCTGTAACTCAAAACATGTAACCAGTAAAAAAATTTTAAGTGTCGCCTAAGGGGATTTTAAAGTAGCCAAGTTTGGCGCCATTCCACGAGCGTGTGCAATTTTGGAGCGTGACATGTTGGGTATCTATTTACTCGGCGTAACTTCATCTTTCACATTATGCAAAAAACATTGGGCTAACTTTACTGTTTTGTTTTTTTTTAAGCACAAAACTGTTTTTTTTCCAAAAAAACGCATTCGAAAAATTGCTGCGGAAATACCGTGCGAGATAAAAAGTTGCAATGATCGCCATTGTATTCTCTGGTGTCTTTGCTAAAAAAACATAAATAATGTTTGGGGGTTCTATGTAATTTTCTAGCAAAAAAATGATGATTTTTACATGTAGGAGAGAAATGTCAGAATTGGCCTGGTAGACAAGAGGTTAAAGAAGAAAATTGTGCACTGCATTTGAAGATTTCATAATTTGCCACGTCACAAATGTTAATTCTCCATTACAATTGCTAGTTTACAAGACCAGCCGCTTCTGCTTCTGAGCATGCGTGAACTTTTGTGCGACGGACTTGTGTACACACGATCGGAAAGTCCGCCAACAAAAATTTGTTGGCGGAAAATTTGAGAACCTGCTAGCCAACGTTTGTTGGTGGAAAGTCCGACAACAAATGTTCGATGGAGTATAAACACGGTCGGACTTTCCGCCAACAAGCTCGCATCCAAAATTTGTCGGAAAATCCGATCCTGTGTACGGGGCATAAGACTGGGATGCCATTAAAGTTCATGTGCGTGTAAAGGCAGGCGCCCTAATACTTTTGGTAATATAGTGTAGTTTGTCTATGAACTAAAAATTCACATTTGTACAGGTTCGCCAAGTCTTTTTAAAGTGGAGTTCCAGCCGTTTCTGTGCTTATTAAAAGTCAGCAGCTACAAAAAGTGTAACTGCTGATTTTTAATAAACACACACTCACCTGTCACACGGTCCAGCAGTGCGGCCGCCTGAAGCTTCGGTTCTCTCCTCTCCGCCGGCATCACTACTGTTGGCACCCGGCTGTGACAGCTTGTAGCTTCACAACCGGGTGCGAGTCGCACTGCACGTCCTGAATGGCCGGGCAATCTTCTGGGACCTGTGACGTGTCCCAGAAGATTGCAGGGAGGGAGGGGCCGCCTAGGCTGCCCCAGCGGAAGTGGGAGCTGGGTACCTATCAAAACTAGGTACCCGTCTCCCCAAAAAACGACATGCCAATTGTGGAATGTCAGGGGGTCAGGAGTCCACTTTTGTAATGTTTGTAATTAGCTCACTACTGCACACCTACTACTGCCACCATTATTAAAAGGATTTGTATTTATGTAATAAATCTGATTCAGTGATGAACAGGTGTGATTTGATCTTATGTATTTCATTCATGTCATTTCAGCATGTATGCTGTACACAATCCATAACACATTTGGTGATATCGAAGATAAAGTGGTTGCAGATCTCGGCTGTGGATGTGGAGTGTTGAGTATTGGAGCGGCTATGTTGGGTGCTGGGTGAGTACAACCTGTTTATTGAGCTTTCCTTCTCTGATGTTGGCATATTAGGGTTTGGTGAACAGCATACTTAGTACAAATGTAAGTTCTGACCTGCAGAAAATAATCAACAATTGTTTTTTTATTTTTTTTTTATTTTTTTATTCTCTTTCTGATTTGCTCTGAAATCTGAACTCCAGTCTTACACAGTTGTACAGGCTCCTCTTCTGTGCCAAAATTGCTTACTCTGCTTGTGAAACTTTTTCAAGTCAGAACCCACTTCACCTCTGGGCTGGAGGACATCCAGCATTATCTAGTTCTTTCCTCCCCAGCTGTGTGGGTGTTACCTAATGCAGCCCATACATGATTCATTATCCTTTGTTCAACCAGCACTTTGTATGAAAATGAATCCCTCCTGCGGAGCTATTATATTCTGACAGTGAAGAGACCTTCCTGCCGTCAGCATACACTCATCAGCACTGCTGGCTATAGCCTGCGGCATTGATTGAGTGAAAATTTTCCAGCAGGCTGGTTGTACAGAAGTTGATTGAGAAATCGAATTCTGTCTAACCGGCCTGCTCATAGATGGATAGAAACTTGTCCCGTCACTTCTGAGTGAGCAGAATTTCATTCCATCTATGGCCAGCTTTAGAAGGCCTGCATGCAGATACAGCCTGCCTAGAAATGCCCACTCCCTTCAGACTGACATCCACCAATCAGTACATAGAGAAGCACAGAAACATAGTGATAACATCACTGCGTCTAAAATAAGATTTGTAATGAAAACGGGTTTCATTAAAATAAATAATTAGCATATTGGAGGGGCACAAGGAAGGCAAAATAAAAGCAGATTAAACTTTTAGGCAAATCCCTTTTTTTTGGACAGAGTGGGTTAATCTTATGGGTTAGATGACCTGTTGAGTTTTGATTGCCGAGTCCCCATTGGGGAGACTTGCCACTCTTTGTACTGGTGACTATTCTTACAAAGTAAGAAAGGAAAGGGAGAGGAGAAATCTAAAACGATAGCATTGTCCCCAAAACAAGAGGTGGGGGAAACTGTCTAAGAGGGGAATGCCCTTCACTTTGGAAACTTCCTGTTGGGTCTCTGTGGCAAAAAGTGAAGGGAAATTTCCACAATGATATGCAGGCTACAAAAAAATAACCAGGCAGGGGTTTTTAAACCCTTTGCTATTTTATCCAAAATCAAAGAATGTTTTGACTATACCTACGTTTTCATTAATAAAAAGCACATTGTCACTAGTCTTACACCACCTTTAAACTATTCCTGGTCTTGTGTTCATTAAACATTTTGCCATCTACCTATATCCTGCAGTTTTTGCCTAGGATTTGACGTAGACGAAGATGCTTTGGAAATATTCAGAACCAATGCTGATGAGTTTGAACTTCCAAATATTGACCTAGTTCAATGTGATATCTGCTCGTTGCCAGCTCAATGTCTGGTGAAAGCTGTGGACACGGTGATAATGAATCCTCCTTTTGGAACTAAACATAATAAAGGTAAGGTTGTATGTTTGAAAAATAGTTATAAAAAATCATTGTTTTACATATCAACAAAAAAAAAAATAGATAAGTAATATGGACTATAATCAGTTATGTCTGTCCATTTTACTTGGACTTTTAGCCAAAGCATTATACAGTGCATCCGGAAAGTATTCACAGCGCTTCACTTTTTCCACTTTTTTTTTTATGTTGCAGCCTTATTCGAAAATGAATTAAATTCATTATTTTCCTCAAAATTCTACAAACAATACCCCATAATGACAACATGAAAGATCTTTTCAAATTTATTAAAAATAAAAAACAAAACAAATCACATGTACATAAGTATTCACAGCCTTTGGTCAATAGTTTGTTGAAGAACCTTTGGCCCCAATTACAGCCTCAAGTCTTTCTGAGTATAATGCTACAAGCTTGGCACACCTATTTTCGGGCAGTTTTTACCATTCTTCTTTGCAGGACCTCTCAAGCTCAATCAGATTGGATGGGGAGCGTCGGTGCACAGTCATTTTCAGATCTCTCCAGAGATGTTCAAGTCTGGGCCACTCAAGGACATTCACACTTGTCCCATAGCAACTCCTTTCTTATCTTGGCTGTGTGCTTAGGGTTGTTGTCCTGTAAGATGAACCTTCACCCCAGTCTGAGGTCCAGAGTGCTCTGGAGCAGGTTTTCATCAGGGATGTCTCTGTACATTGCTGCATTCATCTTTCCCTCGATCCTGACTAGTCTCCCAGTTCCTCCCAATGAAAAACATCCCCACACCACCATGCTTCACTGTAGGGATGGTATTGGCCAGGTGAGGAGTGGTGCCTAGTTTCTTCCAGACATGATGCTTGCCATTCAGGCCAAAGTGTTCAATCTTTGTTTCATCAGACCAGAGTATTTTGTTTCTCATGGTCTGAGAGTCCTTCAGGTGCCTTTTGGCAAACTCCAGATGGGCGGTCATGTTCCTTTTTACTGAGGAGTGGCTTCTGTCTGGCCACTCTACCAAGCAGGCCGGATTGGTGGAGTGCTGCAGAGAGGGTTTTTCTTCTGGAAGGTTCCAGAGAAATGCTGGAACTCTATCAGAGTGACCATCGGGTTCTTGGATTACCTTCCTGACCTAAGGCCCTTCTTCCCCGATCGCTCAGTTTGGCCTGCTCTAGGAAGAGTCCTGGTGGTTCCAAACTTCTTCCATTTATGGATGCCACTGTGCTCATTGGGACCTTCAATGCTGCAGAAATTTTTCTATACCCTTCCCCAGATCTGTCCCTCGATACAATCCTGTCTCAGATGTCTACAGACAATTCCTTCATAGCTTGGTTTGTGCTCTGACATGCACTGTTAACTGTGGGACCTTATATAGACAGGTGTGTGCCTTTCCAAATCATGTCCAATCAACTGAATTTACCACAGGTGGACTCCAGTCAAGTTGTAGAAACAACTCAAGGATGATCAGTGGAAACAGGATGCACCTGAGCTCAATTTTGAGTGTCATGGCAAAGGCTGTGATTTTTTTTTTTTTTTATAATAAGATTTCAAACAAACTTCTTTCATATTGTTAATATGAGGTATTGTTTGTAGAATTTTGAGGAAAATAATTAATTTAATCCATTTTGGAATACATTTGTAACATAACAAAATGTAGAAGAACTGAAGCACTGTGAATACTTTCTGGAAGCACTGTATTTCGGTTTTAAATAACAGAGGGAAGGGTAAGTAAAAACCCTGACAGATTCCTAGTGCTGTGCATGCCCACATAGAGAAGCACTTTCTGCAATAGCACAGGAAGGTGTGTGTGTCCCAATAAAACTACAAAGTCTTGAGTAAACAGTTCAGTGTTGAAGGAGATTCTCTTAACTTCTGTCTGAATTTTCAACTTCTCTTTTCTGGAATGCTTTCTCAGTGAAGAATCCAGTGGTAGTGTCACTGACACCTACTGGATTCTCCAAACAAAAATACATGTTCTTTAGGTAAGGTTAACAGTGAGGACCCATTCACACCATGTGGGTTGGGCTGCATTGCTCAACACAGGCCCAATGCAAAAACAATCCAACAAGCCCAGTTCCCACTAACATGTTGTGTTTGTATGCTGGGTGACAATGGAACAAGCTGTGTAGAATTACAGCACACATGAAGGAAAAAATAAAATAATAATCTTGCTGTAAAAAAAATAAATAAAATGTCCATGTATGACAACTTGAGTACATTTATTCAAGACAACATGCTAAATGCAACAGAGGTAGTGTGAATCCAGCCTTCACGTTCTTTGGATAGAAATAAAAACACTTGTGTAACCGTATACACAGATGATTTTTAAGATTGCTTCATATTTTATCATTGCTGTCTGTACAAGGTAAACTGATGTGCTTTGCCCTTTTTTTTTTTTTTTTGTATTAGGTATGGACATGACATTTCTTAAGACAGCTTTGCAAATGGCAAGGACATCTGTATATTCCCTACACAAGACATCTACAAGAGAGGTAGGGTTCTTATTGAAAGAAGTCATCATTTCGAGCACTGAAGCAAATGCTTCGCATTAGTCTATAGTTACCTTGGTGCGTCTAAGCATGCACAACTGTGTACAATATTTTTTGCATTTTAACAAGGAAATTGTTTCTGTCTAGCATATCCAGAAAAAGGCTGCTGACTGGAACGTGAAGATGGAAGTAGTAGCAGGTAATTTCCTTTTATAAAACAATTACATTGTGAAATCTAGCATTATTATATTAACCCCCTTCCTGTCCGGCCTATTGTAATATGATGGCCTGGGAGGATGTTATAACATCCCAGTATAGCGCCCCATATGCGGTGCGATCTGTCACCCGCTGTGTCTACCGGACACGACCAGTAAACTGGCCCATTGCCGGTACCATGTGATTGCTGCTGCGGGGCATCACCTGACAATTGTACACAATGAATGGCTTTCTTTCATGATATTCACTTTGTACTATTGTGATGCGCTCTGCGAATGGTCACATGGTACAGACAGGGCCAATCGCAGCCCATCAGTACCATGTGCTTAGCAGTGGCTAATCACAATAGAAGACACTGGTTTTCATTTAGAAAAAAATGGTTGCTTAGAACTAAGATTCAGAGTTGTAAGCAATTGGTGTGCAAAAAGAGAAACAAATACTGATCACCTCCCCTGAGTAGGACAATGTTGCTCTCGTCACTATATATTAAAAATAAAAAAAAAAAAACACTTTTTTTTTTTCTTTTCCCCTTTTTACATACTATCACTAGTCCATGTCCTGGATCACATTGTACTGCACTGTAAAACATTTAACAGTTTTCCAAAAAATTATAACTTCAAAAAAACACCATGCCTCTTACTAAATACTTTCCAAAAGAGGGGTTGCTTGGATATCTGGACTGTCCTAGTATTTTAGGGGCTTAAGAAATGAGGCCATTAGTACATCAGGTGTGATCAATTTTCAATGATTGGCACCATATCTTGTAGACTTCATAACCTTTACACAGACCAAGTATGCACCGATTTTGTTTTTTTCTTTTTACCAAAGAAATGTAGAAGTATAAATTTTATAACAGATTTTTTTTTAACATTCAGTCTTTTGTTTTGCAAAAAAAAACCCAGTGGCAATTAAATATCATCAAAAGAAAGCTCTGTGTGAAAAAAAAAAAAACAGTCATATGGGAACAGGGTTACATGACTACACAATTGTCATTCGAAGTGTGACAGGAAGGGGATAAGTGTCTGGTATTTAAGCAGTTAAAGAACAGACAAGAGAAATTTGTAAACACACACCAAAAATGGAGACTTGAGGCCAGACAGGTGTTGGTGACCCATACAAGTCTATGAACTGTACTCATTGGGGGACATTTACTAAACCTGGTGCAGCTATGCATAGTAATCAATCAGCTTGTTTAAGCTTTGACAATAAAACCCGAAAGCCGATTGGTTACTGTGCATAGTTGCACAGGTTTTAGTAGATCGCCTCCATTGTGAGCAAAGATAAATGCCACAGTTGGTGCTAATCTGGTCTGAGGTCTTCAATCTTATTTGTAGGGTAACAAATTTGCCATTCCACTTAACAATGTGTGGGCAAAGCAGCAGATTCCCACTATTAGCAGCACCTTTAGCCCCGGTTCACACTACAACGGGCTGCGGATCGCACAGGAGCGCTGTGCGTCCCTGTTCCCCGTTTCAGGGACGAATCAGGGCCGATTCTATGCCTGAATTCGGCCCTGAAACGGAGCCAAAGACGCACAGCGTTTTTGTGCAGTGCGCTCCGCAGCCGCCCCAGAGATATGTGAACCGGCTCCATAGGGAGCCAGTCACATTCTCCTGCTATGCGAATTAGATGTGTGGAAACGCACATCTAATTCGCATAGGTGTGAACCCGGGCTTAATCTTTGTTTTACTCCTTGGCTGCTGCGAATAGCTTGTATTCAGGGGTTGGGGTTTGTGACTTGCTCCCCTGCTTGCCACATGATAGTGCTACTGTTTTGTCTACCACCACCTTTATATGGGAGCAGGAAGATATTCCTCAGCTCTGTAGAAGCCCAAACAGCATTTGCTCCTTCATTACTAGGGGCTAGTGTCCAATAGCGGTAGCCTCCTGAAAACAGGACAAGGAGGCTGCCATTAGTTTTGACAGGCTTTGGGGGCCAGGCTAACGTGGCCTAGTTATGCAACCTTAATTAGGAAAAAAAATTCTTTGCAACATAGTGCATTCTATATCTAAATGGTACCCCACATCGTCTTGCGCTGCTTTATGCAAAAGGTCAACTAACCCTTTAACCAGTTTCGGACCAGCCGCCGCAGTTATACTGCAGCAGGTTGGCCTGGCTGGGCGACGTGTCGTAGCTATACGTCGCGAGCAACGATCGTACTCGCTTTAGAACAGATCAGTCTCCAGGTCCAGACCAATGATTTCTGGCCTGGACCTGGTGATCGGTCCTGGCGATTGAAATCCTTCCCCTGCCTGTGTAAGTGTAAACACAGCAGGGGAAGTGATGTCATCTCTCTCGTGGAAGTCTGTTCATTCCAGAGAGAGGAGAGAAGACATCTCAGAGTAAGTGCACCAACATTACACTGACACCAGTTCACGTAGGTACACTTGTCACCCCCCATTAACCCCTTCACCCCCTGTCACTGTGTCACACAGTGCAGTGTTAATATTTCTTTTTTGATCACTGTAGTGACAAAAATCAGTGTTGGAGTACTTAGTGGTAGGCCCAAATAGGTCTAGGGACTCCCCCTAATAAAGGTTTAACCCCTTGATCACCCCCTGTCTTCAGTGATCACCGTATTAGTGTTACGGGTGACGCTGATTAGCTAGTTTTTTTTTTTTTTTTTTTATAGTGTCAGGGCACCCGCCGGATATTACCCAATAAAGGTTTAAACCCCTGATCACCCAGCGGGTGATATCAGTTAGGTTTTAGTGTCAGATAGGCAGCGTCAGATTTGTGCCAGTAGCACTAACACCCACACACACCATACACCTCCCTTAGTAGTACAGTATAGTGCCTGAACAGATCGATATCTGATTTGATCAGATCTATACTAGCGTCCCCAGCAGTTTATGGTTCCCAAAAATGCAGTGTTAGCGGGATCAGCCCAGATACCTGCTAGCACCTGTGTTTAGCCCCTCCGCCCAGCCCACCCAAGTGCAATATCAATCTATCACTGTCACTTACAAAAACACTAAACACATAACTGCAGCATTCGCAGAGTAAGACCTGATCGCTGCGAATGCTAACAGTTTTTTTTTTTTTTTTTTTTGTAGCATTTGAAGCAGTCGCTGACAGTCAGGAGCTCTTTTTCCTGTGAGTCTCACTACTGTACCAATAAATTTAGAGACGAAAATGTCAAATCCAAGGTACACTAGTGAAGAGGCCTACACGTTTCTAAGCATGACAGATGGTGAAGAGGAAGTCACTCATCTGTCAGATTCAGGCTCAGAATACGAACCTGTAGACAGTAGCGACACCTTGACAGATAGCTCTGATGACGGAGTTGTGGTCCCTGCCTGGTACGCCAGTACTGGTGCCACTCATCTTTCTGGTTAACTGGCAAGCACCGAAGGCCTAGTACATCCTGGTCTTACATCCAGCACTGCAGTAACACATGGTGATGTGGCGAGTCCCATAAGTGCAATTTAAGCTGGTGAGGTGGCACAACTAGTGTCCCACAGCCACCAAGAAGAAGACAAGCACGGGCCCATCGAGCCCATAGTGCCCTTCCTGCTGCATTTTCCAATCTGAATTGGGAGCCTACCACTTCTGCAGCACCCATACCTCCTCTCATTCACTAGCCAACCCGGAATTCAGGTGGAAACAGTTGATTTTATGTCACTTGATTTTTATTTGCTGTTTTTGACGGAAGATCTCTATAGATCATTTGTGGACCGAAGCAATTTGTATGCTGGTCAATTCATCACCACTAATCCCCAGTTGACCCTTGCCAGAGAGTGGAAACCTATTACGGTTTCCAAATTTAAGACCTTCCTAGGCCTATCCCTCCTCATGGGCATAACTAAAAAGAGTGAGTTGTGGTCATATTGGTCCACAGACCCAATTCACCATATGCCCGTGTTCTCTGCCACCAGGACCCGATACGAACAGATCTTGTGGTTCATGCGCTTCAATGATAATGAACTCTGTTGTCCTCGGGGTGACCCTGGATTTGATCGGCTCTACAAAACCAACAGTTTGCAGCCTTGTTTACTCCCGATCACATTGTCTGCATTGATGAGTCCCTGATTAAGTTTTCTGGCTGCTTGTCTTTCAAACAGTATCTTCCCAGCAAGCGTGCCAGATATGGGGTCAAGATGTATAAGCTGTGTGACAGGGCAACAGGCTATACATATAATTTTATGGTTTACGAGGGAAAAGATAGTCACGTAGAGCCGGAAAACTGCCCAGACTACATAGCTGGTAAGATTGTGTGGGACTTGGTGTTACCCTTATTCAGAAAGGGGTACCACTTGTACGTGGACAATTATTACACAAGCGTGCCCGTTTGATTATGGAATTGATGCATGTGGCACCGTGCGATCTAATCACTGGGGCTTCCCCCCAACGGCTTGTAGAATCCCGACTTAAACAGGGAGAGAGCCTGCTTGAAGTGTAATAATTTGTTAGCAGTGAAGTGGAGGGATTCACGGAATGTTTTTGTTCTGTCCGCCCTTCACACAGATATGATAGTCCAAATTCCTACGGCGACTGGTGTTGTGGAGAAACCCCTCTGTGTCCATGAATATAACCTTAACATGGGAGGGGTGGACCTCAACGACCAGTTGCCCGAAAGGCCATATACTGGTACAAATTGGCTCTGCTGAACGCTTTTGTGCTATACAAAGCTTCAGGATGAACTGGATCCTTCCTAAAATTCCAGGAAGAGATCGTCACAGCCCGTTTCCAGATGGTGCTATGCCCCAACGCAAATGCAGTGAGCCAGCTGCATGAGAGGCATTTTCCATATGTCCTCCCTGGTACCCCTGACCAAAGAAGATGTTGTGTCTGCAGAAAACGTGGATTTAGACGTGACACCCGCTTTTATTGTCCTGACCAACCTAGTCTCTGCATCAGTGACGGTTTCAAACGCTACCACACACACTAGTGGAGTATTAGCGTAGGGTACACTAAGACAGGGTCTCGCAAGATGAGATGGCCATAACATTTTGGGAGACCCTAATCTGTAACGTAGTTTTTTTTTTTTTTTTTTCACTTTTATAAAAGCACAAAAAAAATATAAAAGCCAAAAATAGTGGTGGTTTTATATATCTTCTCCCACTATTGTTCTCTCTCTGTTGTTACTGTATTTTAGAAATGTAATGTTTTATTGTATTTGCAGGTATGGTATGTTTTATTGTTAACCATCATTTGTTTAGTAGGTACGCCATTCAGTGGCAGCACTGATTTATCTTGACAGCGTTTGCTCCCATGATACGCAACTCCAGCGTTGTAGGAGGTGATTTTACCACCACAGTTAATAAAAAAAAATTGGTGCATGTATGCCCATTATTAGAAGTGGGTGGATGAAGGGCGGTATTCTAATGGTGGGCATACCCACCAATCAATCTCTTTTTTCCATTCAGCCCACAGGCTGCATGGGGGAAAAAAAAAATTACAATGTATGCCCAACAAGGACCAGCAACGTACTGGTATGTTGCTGGACTTTGCGTGGTTATACCAGAATGATGCCTGCAGGTTTAGGTATCATTCTTTTCAGCCAGCGGTCGGCTTTCATGTAAAAGCAATCCTAGCGGCTAATTAGCCTCTAGACTGCTTTTACAAGCAGTGGGAGGGAACGTTGTCACTACAGAAAGTTGTAACTAAATGATATATTGCTCAAAACATGCCATGGGCATATGTGTAATTACACCCCAAAATATTGTTGCTTCTCCTGAGTACAGGGATACCACATGTGAGTGTACATGGACCCCAAATTTTTGATTTCACTGCCTATCAATTTGGAGGCCATGAAATGCCCAGATAGCACACCCCCCCCCCAAATGACCCCATTTTGGAAAGTAGACACCCCAAGCTATTGGCTGAGAGGCATGTTGAGTATTTTGCAGATCTCGCTTTTTGTCAAAGTTTTGAAAGTTGAAGAAAATAAAAAAAAATTTTTGTTCAAAAACAAATGAGCTGCAAAATACTCACCATGTCTCTTAGCAAATACCTTGGGGTGTCTACTTTACAAAATAAGGGGTCATTTGTGGGGATTTTGTGCCATCTTAGCATTTTATGGCCTTATAAACTGTGATAGGTAGGGAAGAATGAAATCAAAACTCCCTTAAAAAACCTGAAGGCAGCGCTTGGTTTTCGCTTAGGGGGGTGTTGTACTGCCCTGCCATTTTAGCGCCTCAAGAAATGATAGGCAGTCAAACTAAAAGCTGTGTAAATTCCAGACAATGTACCCTAGTTTGTAGATGCTATAACTTTTGTGCAAACCAATAAATATACGATTGACTTTTACCAGACATGTGGCTGAAAACATTTTGGCCTAAATGTATGACTAAAATTGAGTTTATTGGATTTTTCAAAAACAAAAAGTAGAATATAATTTTTCAAAATTTTTGGTCTTTTTCCGTTTACAAATCACAAAAAATAGCAGAGGCAATCAAATACCATCAAAAGCTCTATTTGTGGGGGGAAAAAAAAAGGACACAAATTTAATTTGGGTACAACATTACATGACCACGCAATTACCAGTGAAAGCAGCGCAGTGCCAAATTGTAAAAAGTGCTCTGGTCCTTGAGCAGCCTAATCTTCTGGGGCTGAAGTGGTTAAATTTCATCCACATGAGGTGTACTGTACAGCCAGGCTATATAAATTAAGGACAAGTGGCACATATGTGCAAGTCCAATGCACAGATCAGAACAGTCTGCTTTCTTGATGAGTTTGTCAAACCCACACAGTTGGAGTTGCGTACAGCTAGCTGAATGATTACACAGATGAAGATAGCCCTTCCTGCATGAATAAGGCCTTAAAAGTGGTTGTAAACCGCAGCTGGTAAAAATGTAGAATGTGCTAGTATGCATCGCAAAAAAAAGTTTGATTGTGGAACAGTTGTAACCATTTGTCACTTTTTTGTTTACAGAGCTTCGGTATGATCTTCCAGCATCTTACAAGTTCCACAAGAAGAAATCTGTAAGTTCATATGCATTGTTCTTTGTTATTAAGTTGTATAGTAGACTATAATGCATTCAAATTGGACGTACATGCAGGCGTTTGCGAAAGCAACCATTTTCAATCTACTCTTTGGGTAGGAAACACCTCTCTCCACTCCTGCATTACAGGATAAATCCAGAACCAGTAAAGAAAGCTCAAGGAGCTGACGCATTGTAAAAGCTTTATCCCTTCAGCAAAAGAAACAAAGCCCCCTACAAAAAGAAATACCGTTCCTGAAAGGCATTCGGTGATTTCAGCAAAGATTCAAGTTGCTGCTCACCAGAAGGTCTTTCAGAATTTTAAAAAGAAATAACGGTTACAGGAAGTTGCTTTGGCCATAAATTTTGAACGCAAAGCACAGATCTGGTTGCTGTTAAAGTATAACTAAAAAAGGCAAGCTTTTGGATAGGGCGGAGAGGGTTAAACTCCCCCCCTGTCCAGTTGTTATTGCTGCCCCCCCCCCCCCCCCCCAATATATAAATAAATTGGGTAGTCCCAGAAAAGTAAGAGGTGAAATCTCACAATAGTTCTGCTGGCCTGGAGGGGCCCCAAGGGATTCCCTTATTTTGCAGTGAAATCTTCACTTTGTTTTGACAGTGAAGGGAATCTTCCCAATTGGGCACAGATGGCAAAAAATAGACCAACAGGGGTTATAAGCCTTCCCTAATCTATCCAGAATTGGAAAAAAAGTTTTGCCTCTAGTTCTATCTTAAAAATGGAGATCAATATCAGGACTAGGGGTTAATTTAGCTAAATGCTCAGCCATGCCAATAAATATACCAAACGACCTTGCAGCACCACTTCTCATTCGCTTGGTGCACTCAGACATTTTGCTACTTAGGTATACAGCTCACCCCTTCGTTCCAATGTCAGATCCCTACTAAAAAATTGGGATAAATACCATATTTCGTTTTCTAGGCAGAGTCACAGCCATTAAAATGGCAATTTTACCTACTTTTTTTTTTTTTTTAGATCACCCCCCATCTACGTCTCTAAGTCCTACATTGATTCAATCCAAAGGGATGTTAATAATTTCATATGGCATAATAAAAAGCAAGATTCCATAAATCTTTACTGTACAGACCCCAACCTCTCAGACTAGGATTCACAGATTTCTGGCGTTATTATTTAATTGGCCAGATTAGCACAGAGAGCCCAATGGCACGCCTCCCCTACTAATATCCCATGGCTCACTTTCGAAGCACATGCTATCCTCCCCTTCCGGGTTACTGTAGTCCAGATCAAACCTAGTCAATTCACTTCTTTAAACACGATTGTATACCAATCGATATACTTCTGGTCACTATACGGTAAGAAATTCCACCTGGCCTCTCCCCTCTATACTGCTTCTTAGGAGGTCCAAATTTCCCCCAGCATTTCATGACAGAACCAGGTTTCTACAATTGTGCGCAGCTGGAGTAACTACATTCCAATCCTTCAAAGAAGGTCATCATTTTAAACCATTTCTTCAACTACAAGTAGAACACAAAATCCCCCCCCCCCCCCCCCCCCCGAATGATACAAATACACGCAAATCAAGCACTTTTACCACAGCAGAGGCACCCTGGAATCCCGAATACATACCACACAATATGAATATATGTACACACTCATCCAGGGACAAAGGTGTTATTTCTAAACTCTACGGCTTACTTAATGAATTTGCCTTGGAGGAGAAAACTAAACCAATTCTTAGCTGGGAGAGAGAGACAGGCCTTACCTTTGGGCCACCCGAATGAGGAGATGCTAACATGTTTAAAAACACAAGGTCACACTCAATCTGCGAAACAGCTGTCAAACTCCACAGAAGGTGGTACATGACACCCACGAGAATACATTCGATCTACCCTGTGGTGTCTTCGTGGCTGTAACAAGCTTGGCTCACTAACCCATATTTTTTTGGAGCTGTGAATTCCTTAAGCCCATCTGGCAGAAAGCAGCCTCAAAGGCATCTACCATTGCAGATCACTTAACCACCCTTACTATACAAATGTGCCTCTGCTTCACCTCAATTCCTGATAGCCCTGCACCTTGCGAAAAGCGAATCCACACGCTTTTTGTTGCCATATATTGGGTCACAGCACTAAATTGGCGTTCCTCAGCTCTTCCCTGGTCGCAAGTGCTAGCCAGAATGGAAGCAATCAAACTATCCAAAGGCATTCACCACACATTGTATGATACTATGCGTATTCACGATAATAGAAACATTGGGATACCGTATTTTTATAACCTTGTAATGTCCCTCAGATTTTTCCGTCCGAGATACACATTGTCTATACTAAAACGTATTGTAAACTGAACGCTTTTTCTATGTTGATCTCTTACTTAACCTCATCATTTCCAAACAAATGGTTGTAACTGCTATACCTTATTCAAGTTATTTGACTTTGTCTGACACATTGAATGTATGTTATTGATCTTTTAATGAAAGCTTTTGATAAAAAAAAAAAAAAAAAAAGCAGAGATCAGTCTGAAAGAAAAAAAAATACTGTAGCTGCTGACTTAATATAAAGGACACTTACCTGTCCAGGGATCCCACAATGTCGGCACCCCAAGCTGATTTTTGCATCGGCTTCAGGCGCAGGCATTACAAGGGAAACTAGCCATGAAGCCTTCATAGCCGGTTTCCTACTACGCCTGCGCAAGTCGCACTGCGCTTTAATGGTCCCACCATCTTCTGCGGGGGAGGGGTCGGTTATGTCATAGATCGTTGTGCAGCAATCTTACCCAGAAGTGTAAAAACCAGGTCCCCCCCCCCCCAAAAGAGCCAAATGTGGTGGTGGTGGGGGGGGGCGCAAACAAGTAGAGCAGGGATATTCAATCAGTGGACCTCCAGCTGTTGCAGAGCTACAAGTCCCATGAGGCATAGCAAGACTGACAGCCTCAAGCATGGCACCCAGAGGCATGATGGGACTTGTCGTTTTGCAAAAGCTGGAGGTCCACTAATTGCATATCCCTGATGTAGAGCTTCCTTTAAACATTTTGCTCCAGTTTTTGGGAATAACCCTCCAAACCACCCCCAATATTAAATAGGTTAATCAAATTTTACAGCAAATGGATTATAAGTTTTCTGTCATTCATTAGGCTTGGAGGATCCTAGCTAGCTGAGGAAGGTTTTCCCTCTATTATATGCCCGGTGGTCACTTTTTGGCCAGAGATATCTGGTGAGCAAATTTATGACACTTCGGGTGAAGCACTTTTTTTGTTTAACAAGAATCAAGCACACTGCACTTTAGCAAGGCACGGTGTTGGAGTCACTACATATACAGAAGAATTGAATCAGTATATGTTGTTTTTAGATATATTTTATCACTTCTGCTGGACTTGTTTGGGGTTATATTTATAGTATATATGGTGCACTTGCGTATGGTTGGGTGAAACATATACACACCACCCCCCCACATGGTTTTGCATCCAATTATCTCATTCATTAAAGCTAGAGAAGCCAAGTACAATCTACTGTTTATTGAATATATTACATGTAAGGTGTCAAAGTACATACTTCCCAGAAGAGTTACTAACCTGTATTAAACAAAAAAAGTGTTTGTATTAACATAAATATAAAGTTTCAGTTAGCAATTTTACAAGTGCCATTCATTCAATGACTCAAGAAGTAACAAAAATAAAAAAAAAAATCATTGCAGGTCGACATAGATGTGGATTTCATCAGATTCTCACTCAACTGACATTCAGCATCTGTAGACTTAAAATATGCATTCGCTATTTTTTAGAATTTTGTTTTTTGTTATAAAAACACATCTAAAACCCCAGGAAGAGAGTTACTCGTCTTCTGCAGTCTTCTGTTGCTTTGGCACTGGCCCTTCAGAAGATTTCTCCTCCAGCTGCCTCTTCTTGGGACTTCCATTCCTGGCATCACCTGTTCCTTCTGTAAAATGAAGAACTGAAAATAAACATCTGCAACACATTCTCACAATCATCTATACTAAAATCAAATGCTTTAATGCCAAGAGCCAACAAGGAGGTGTTTATGCAAGACCATGCTTAATGAATGAAAGGGACAGCTGCTGCTTATTACTCCTCAGAGAACCAGCCATGAAGATCATACTTGGCTTACAGCTGAACTCCAGGAAACAGTCTGGGGCAAATGATTTTTATTTTTCTGCAGTTTTGTGAGCCAAACAGCCCTTCAACAGAATACCCAGGTTCTCAATTAGTGCAGCAACAGCACAGGATGTGGTAACCCCATCTACAGACTCCTACTTGGGTTACTAAAAAGTTAGTTGCATTTAAGTTAGAGGCCTCCTGCAGTTGCCCTTTTAGTTTGCATTCATTGCCGATCTTCCAGTGACAGAAACCAAGTGTAAAGAGGGCCAACAACACCCATTTACCCCAAATCTATATAAGAGTTTATATTAAACCGTGTAAAGCGGCTCCTGTGGGGCACTTGTTGAATAAAAGCTGCACAAAAAAAAAAAAAAAAAAAAAATACCTTCTGTGTCCTCTTCATCACTGCTTTCAAACTTCTTTTTCTTTCCTTGGAACTGGATTTTCTTCCTGGATGAACCGTCATTTCCTTTACCCCCTCTTCCTTTGCCTTTAAATTTCCTACCACCTGTATTTAAAAAGGAAACAACTTAAATGTTAAAGTGAATTTGTTTTGAAAGCCTTCATTTCACACAAAGCTCATTGAAGTTTAAATATACACCATCTAATCCTACTCCTGTAAATTAAATGAGTGAGGTGGGGGCAGATTTTTTTTTGTTTTTTGCAAGCCTCATTATGCAAAGTTTACTATAAGGGGCCTGTAAACATATGCTTTAAAAAAGAAAAGCAATTAAGAGCCACTTTAACACATAAGCTCCTAAATGATTGCTAGCTAGTCTACATTTGAGGTCAGAAACCATCTACCCTGTCCATTTTTGCTGCATTGGTCATCAGATCTTTTGAGGCTGTCCACTGCACACCCAGCTAGTAGTTTCAGGTGGCTTGGAAGCACTGTAATTCCCAAAAGTCAACTTTTAATTCTAGGGAATAAACTGAACTTTATTGTACGACAGCAAGTCAGTGAATCACAAAAGATATGGATTTTATTTATAAAGCATAAGGCTCCATGCACACTGGACGTTAAAATAACGTTATAAAAACGGCAGTAGCTTTGCACTAAGTCGTTTAATGTTTTTGCAATAGCGTTTATCGTTTTTCCACGTTAGCTTTTTTTTTTTTTTTTTTAATATTTTTTTTTTCCTTCAATGGATCAAAAACGTTAAAACGTTGGTGAGCCACGTTTGAGGTCAGAAAAACTCCTGAATGTGATTTTATGGCATTCAGAAATCAGCCCATAAACTCCACTGCTGATAAAAGTTCAAAAACATCCATGTGTACATGGACACATAGGATAACAGAGTGGAGTTTATGGGTCGTTAAAAAAAAAAAGCCCAAACTCCAAAAAAAACGGCCGTTTGAGCTCAGTGTGCATGGAGCGTTAAAATGTCCATGAAAACATGTACACATCAGTGTTTGCCATTAACCACTTGAAGACCAGGCCTTTTCTGGCACTTTAACAAGTTTAAATCTGTATTTTTTTTCTAGAAAATTACTTAGAACCCCCCCAAACATATACATATACACACACACACATATATTATATATAATATATATATATAGGCTATCGTTGCATTTTTTTTTATGTCACACAGTATTTGTGCAGCAGTTTTTAAAATGCAACTTTATGGGGGGGGGGGGGGGAGAAAAACAAACCACACACACTAAAGACCAAATACCCCAATTTTTCGTACGATATGAAAGATGTTACGCCGAATAGATACCATACATGCAACGCTTTAAAATAGTGCACGCTTGTGCAACAAACTATGATACTTAATCTCCATAGGCGCTTTAAACACCTTTACAGGTTACCTGTTTAGAGTTAGAGGTCTAGCGCTAGAATTATTGCTTTCGCGCCAACGTTCGCAGCAATACCTCACGTTGTGCTAACAGTTTTCATATGTGGGTGCAACTTACACATGTTAGCTTCTGCACACGAGGGGAGAGGAGTGTACATATACACCCCCTCAGAAAAGGGCTGAGAAGAGTTCTATACATCTCCCTCAGAGGAATATCAGGGTATTAAGTGTGTTTATAGGAGCCCGACATTGCACCCACAAGATACTGATTGCAGGTGCAATGCTTTGCAGGCTCCTATGAAAATATTAATTCTACTTTCTTTATTCAATATATGTGCATTTATTTTTTTTCCCCTTCACAAAAGGGAACTTGACTATAAAAATACAAGGAGCCAAGAAATTCAGAAATCCCTGTTAACTGACCAGCTGTGTACTCAAATGCTGTTGGGTCCAAATATCAACCAATTTAAAAAACAATTAAACTAGTCATAGGCTAGTCATGTCCACATTGCACTACTAAAATAATGTACCAACCTTTGCCTTTCCACTTATTATAGCTTTCTTGTTGGTCTTCCATGATTTTCTTCAGTGCAGCCTTCTCTACATCACCCTCTAGAAGCTCCCAAGTTACATCCTTTTCTTTCAACTGCAAGTTGTTTTTATTTGCCGCCTTGGCTTTCTCCAAGGCTTCCTTGGCATTACTCTTAAACAGGATAATTCCCTAAAAAAGGAAACCAGGACAATTTAGCAAAAGAAATCATCTCATCACTGGCCACCTAACCATTTCATACAGCAGTTAAGTGAAGATCATAATTTAATTCTTACAGGGTTTAAATTTCTACCTGCCTAGAAAGTTTTAAACCAAGTTCATAGTGAGCTATGAATAAGCGCCACGATGGGGCGTGAAATGTTAGCCATCTCTCCTGTTCCTCCTGTACATGAGGTGACTGCATTTGGATTTTATTTCTTCATATCAATAAAGATGCCTTCTATGGTGTGCGGCCGTCCAGGATTTTTTCTTTCCTCAAAATTTTTAAACCAAGTTAACGCAAAATGTTTAGCAGCATGGGTGGAGGCCAGTGGGCTGAACTACACAGACTTTAAAAATTGCAAGAGTAGGAAGTGCAAAATCACTAAAGCAGCATTATAGGCAGGCCATAGACCGTGCACATTGCTTTCCTGTAACCACAGGTTGTCCCCACCAGGAGAAGACAGTGATTGCTAGCGGCTATAGCAGTCCCTAGTGATAATTGAAAGTAAAATCAGGCAGGTTGGTTGTACCCAAGTTGATACATTCAGCCTGCCCATACAGTTTGAAAATCTGGTGAACTGGCCAAGATTCAAACTGTCTATGGCTAGCCTTGGTCAGTCTTATTGCTTTGATAAGAGTATCACTTAAGATAAATCATTGCCTTCATTAAAAGGAATAGTCAAAGAGGCCAATATTCCAGAAGTTCTACTAGGCATTATACGCACCTCCTTAGCACCCCTACTGAAGTCAATCCACTTGATTTCACCATGAGCTTGAAATAAGGCATGGATATCTTCTCTGGAAGTCATATTGTCCAAGGTTCCTGAGAATTTTAAGAGGCAGCCAGTCTGTTCTTCCAAGGTTTTCTGTACATAAAAAGCCATTTAATATTTTACATTATATTTTTTCACTACATTTAAAAAGGTAAACACTCATACAAAACTTTTTTTTTTTTTGGATCCAGGACTGAATTAAGGCCATTCACATGGTACCCCATTGCAGTGAGAAGAGCAGTTTACCTTTTCTACTAGAGCTGAGTGCAACCCTGCCTACCTGGCAAAACTCAGCTGCTGCTTATCCACTCACTTTATATGGGCTACTCTTCACAAGGCTGAGTGCCAGTGTGAATGAGCCCCTAAGCTGACAATACCAGATATACAAATCACTCTGAAATAACAGCACCTGTTTTATGCCAGCCTCAGCCATCAAAACAGACATGAACAAGGCTGACAACTAAGGCCCCTTCCACACATATGGACAGGACCATTCGTCCGTTTTTCATCCATCTGTTGATGGATGAAAAAACAGACCTCAAATGCATTCCTATGTGAAAACAGACAACAGGTGATTTTTTTTTTTTTTTTTTTTTTTTTACGGGAGAGGATGAAAACAGGAAGTTGATGGATGAAAGCCCTATTTTTCCATCTTTAAAAAAACGGAACAGATGAAAAATGGATTTTAGACACATCCGCTTACATCCATTTTTAAAACCCCCCCCCCCCTCCACACACACACTGTATATTAGCTGGTTGCTAAGGGGGCTGGGAAGCTGGCCGCCTCATTCTTAACAGAGTCCTCAGCAGACAGCTGAATGGGGAAAAAAGAAAAAAAAAAAAAAAAAAAAAAAAAAACACAAAAACACGAGACGGTTTTTGACAAGTCCTTTATTTTAAATAGCTTTAAGCCATCTTTTCCCTGAGCAGTCTTCTTCCTCACCAAAAAGAAAAAGACGCTCCTCTCCTGAGGCTGTCTGACATCTTATATAGCCATGGGGCTTGGCCATCCGTTGATGTCACCCAGAGAGCCTGCCCCTTGTGATGTCATCAGATGGCCACGCCCCATGACTGTCAGCCAGCAGGGGACAACACAAAAGAGAAAGATAGCCTCAGGAGAAGCGCGTGTCTTGTTTTCAGCGGGTAACTGGCGGCAAGGAAGACGACAGCAGCTCGGGGAGAAGACGGCTCCAAGCTATTTTTTAATAAAGGACTTGTCAAAAACAGGCTCTTGTTTTTTATGCATTTCACTGCTTTTGGGGGTGAATAGGTAGGGGTATGATGTACCCAATACCCTTCACATAGGGGGGGGGGGGGGGGGGGGGGGGGGGGGCGGGATCCCTGGGCCCCCTTGTTAAAGTAGGTTTCCAGATTCTGATAAACCCCCTGCCGGCAGACCCCAACAACCACCAGCCAGGGTTGTTGGGAAGCGGAGGCCCTTGTCCTTAACATGGGGGCAAGGTGCTCTCGGTGGGGTGCTCGCTCGTCCCCCCCTTTTCCTGACCTGTCGGGCTGCATGCTCAGATAAGGATCTAGTATGGATTTCGGGGGACCCCACACTTTTTTTGGCGTGGGGAGGTCCACTCTGAATCCATACTAGACTCACAAGGGGCCTGGTATGGACCTTTCACCAGCAATCCCCCCCTGCTGACAGTTGACTCGTCAGTTAAGGACCCCTCCTCAGCAACCAGCTATATAGCTGCAGTTCAGTTACTTTATGGATAAAATGAACGCTCTGCATGTGTGAAAGTTTCCTGAACTACATTTAGGGCCCCAACATTTAAAATCACCCTTAAGATTATCTTGTGTCGCACCTAGATAAGGCCAGCACCACACAAGTCCCAGTGTATTTTAAAGACAAGAGACTAAACATCGCTTAAAGCAGTACTAAACCTGTCGTTAAGTTTCCCAAAACCATACCATTCACAGAATGTCTTGAATGATTACTGTCACAGTTACTTGTCAAACCATCAAAATGGCCGATTAAATGTGCAATACCATGGAAATTGAGCAGACCAAGATGGCAGCTTCCTTGACTGCAAAGAATTGGAGGATTTAATTACACTTTGGGTAGAATTCTAGTCAACAGTCCACTTATGAAAATGCACCTGGTCATCCCAAGACACAAACCTCTAGAATCTAGAAGGGGGGGGGGTAGGTAGACCCAAATGAGCCTCTACAGAGATATTCAAGTTTTAATGCAAAAGAGAAAAAAAAAAAAAAAAAGGTGGTGCATGCACTACTTTTGGTACGGTGCAGTTTCAGCCCATTCATTTTGAAATATCACTGCACAGAACTGCATGCGAATTGCACAGCATTCCTGTGCTATTCACATGCACTTCCTTGTGTAAATGGGCTCCTGTAGCACAAGCACTAAGGGGGCTTACGTTTATGCCTACCATTTCAGCATCTTCAGCTTGTTTCTGGGCATCTGCCTTCTCCCTGGAGACAAAATAAATAAATTGTAATCTGTGTTCTAGAAAGGAGAAATGGATTATGAATACACATTCCTTTGAGTGGACATAAGCTGGTTGGAAAAATACAGAAGCATTGGCAAGTAATTGTTGGCTTTAAAGCAGATCCCAGAGAGATCAGGTTCCCAATCAATATTCAATATATTCCTGCGAACCCCCTCCAAAAAAAATAATAAAAAAAAAAAAAAAAAAAAAAAAAAAAAACACCTTTCCAGTTACCAATGCATTGTGAAAGCCAAGTTTTTTTTTTTTTTTACATAAAAAAGGCACACACATTTACACAGTATTAAATGGTTGTGTTAAAGAATTCTTCATACCAAGATAAATATTTAGGCCATAGTTACTGGATGGCAGTTATGCTGATTCACTGACCCAGAACAAGTATGCACATCAGATGTTCTGAGGCCACTGGCTGCATATTCTCTACACATATCTTACCCTTCCCATATAAGAGGACGAAGATGACTGAAAACCCCCGTTTCTGATCTGGATTCTGCCATGATTCCCTTGAGTGCTGAATGCACTGACCAGTCCAGATCCCTTCTGACTAGCTGCTCTGTGTGGCAGATCAAGATTCTTAACTGTAACCAGCTGCAAACAGCATATGACTCAATCCTCCCCCCTCGCTTGGTATAATTAGATTTTAATATTCCCTTTCACTGCTAGAGGACTACCATCAGCAATGATGCAGCAGAATAGAGGTGCACTTCTAAGATCTGGTTCATTCAGGGGTTTTGCCCTTTAATGTTCACTCTGTAGTGCCCACAATAAAAGAGTGTGGGAACAAATGTTAACTGTTTAAAAGGCAGTTCTTCTCATTTCCTGTTGTGAATCTGGGTCAGAAAGTGAAGAACACAAGCTCATGGCTTTAGATATACTTTTAAAGTAGTTGTAAACCACCGATTGTTGACTTTACCTATAGTTAAGCCTAGAATAAGGCTTACCAATAGGTAGTGGAAATATCTACTAAAGGTGCGCCGTTTATGAGAGATTTACCTTGAAGTGCGCTGATCTAATTTGTGCATGCACTGTGAAGAAACAGACCTCTGTGCCGTTTCTTCACTTGCAAGTGCCGTGACCGATAGCTCCTGCTCGCACGCCGATTGAACACAGCGGAAGCCAATCAGCAGCCATCAGCCACCCAGCAGAGACATTCTGTGAGGGAGGAAAATGGAGATTGTGTTTCTTCTAAGCAGAAACATGGATCTATTGTCCTCCAGTGTCAGCATTACCCTCACAGTTAGAAAGCACTCCCTAGGAGCACACTTAACCCTTTGATCGCCCCTGATGTTGACCCCTTCCTTGCCAGTGTCATTTATACAGTGACAGTGCATTTTTTCATCACTGTATTGGCATCACTGGTCCCCAAAATGTGTCACTTAGCGTCAGATTTGTCAGCCGCAATCCCACTAAAAATCACTGATCAACGCCATTACTAGTGGGAGGAAAAAAAAAAAAAGTCCATAAAAATATCCCATAGTTCGTAGATGCTATAAACTTTTGCGCAAACCAATATAATGTATGCTTATTGGGACTTTACCAAAAATATGTGGCAGAATACATATTGGCCCAAATTGATGAAGAAATAAGATTTTTTACTTTTTTTATTGGGTATGTTTCATAGCAGAAAGTAAAAAAAAAAATTCACAATTGTTGTTTTTTTTGTTTAGAGTGCAAAAAATAAAAGCCACAAAAGCAAAATTCCACCAAAAGAAAGCTCTATTTGTGTGTGTGTGTGTGGGGGGGGGGGGGGGGGGATGTTGTGACATGTTTGGGTACAGGGTTGCACGACCGCGCAACTGTCAGTTAAAGCAACGCAGTGCCGTATTGCAAAAAATGGCCTGTCATACAGGGGGTAAAACCTTTTGGAGCTGAAGTGTGGTTAGACACATTCAATTGGCCCGAATATTAATTTATTCTGTCAATTAGAATGTGCGAACAAGTGCATTTATAAAGCTTTTTTCTGCCCAAACACTCCTCTGAAAGCCCAATTATTGCTTTTTTCTTTTTTGCCCTGCCTCTAAACACCTATGTGTGCATGGAGGGACATGGTTTATTAGTGTGTTCCCACTAGGGATTTCCCAGCATCTCCCCATCCCAATGACAGTGGACTAGACGAGTTAGGAAGTGGAGAGATCTCTTTAATGGGGATAAAAGCTCCAACCCTTCCCACACCAATCTCTGGCTGGAGTCAAATACAAATGTAATGATCTAAAAGTGAAATACAAAAAAAAAAAAAAAAAAAATTTCCGGTGTCCAGACTTTTTCACCAACATTACCACACATACGTACTGCTTGTGCTTCGCTTTTGACTCTGAATGCTTCTGCTTCCTTTCTTCATTCTTCTTTGCAAAATATTCTTCCCTATTAGAAAGTGAGGAGTCATTACACAATGAGACAATCACAGCTGAAGTCATGATAATCACCCAACACTTACTCAAAAACCAGATCAGAAAAGCATGTGTAATCTTGGACTAACAAGTTACCAATTACTACATTTTTAAAAACTTACTTGGATAATATGATCATATCAGAGTCTTTAAATTTAAGATCTCTATTCTCTAAGAATTTCTTGGCAGCATCTTCAGTTTCAAATACAATAAAGATTGAGCCCTATGTTGGGAAAGAAAACTGGGATAAATACACCAATAAGTTTTTAGCTACAGCAGTCTTAAAAAAAAAAAAAATTATATAAAAACCCAAACCTTGAAGGTCTTATCGAGTGCTCGCCTCATTTGGATGTTCTCAATGGGACCCTTGTTTTCCAACCATCCCTTAATTTCATCCAGGGATGTGTCCAGCTGAAAGCCTTTCTGTGAAAGTACATATTGCCTTATTAGAAATGCTTAATCATTGCTGCACATTGTAGATCCTACTGGGCAGTGTAACCAGATTACAATCTAGAAGTCCCACCAAGCCTTACCAGCCAAAGAGGGCACAATGAAATTTGTTCAACTAAACCTGGAAGTTTTAAAAAACAATTTTAAAAGGTGAGGGTTTTGACTGTCACAAGGTGGTGAAGAGCACAATATTGGAAAAGTTTAAGATCACTTGTGGACTTGTCACTCAATTTTTTTTCAGGGCACTTTGCACTGTTTGTCATTGACTAATGAGTTTTGTGCAAAAGAAAACCGTATTCAAATTTAGTTGATCCATTAATTTGGTTCACTTTTGCCTATGAAGTTTGCATCCACAGTGCAGACATTTGCTTTTGATTATTAGGTCTTCTCAATCTGTATTAAAGGCCAGCCATGGGGGAATCGGTCGATAGGCAGACCAACTATGCCCTGCACTTATGTCAAATTTAATATGGGAAACCTTCACTGAGAGAAACATGGAGGTTGCCATTCCTGAATTCAGTGTGAAGCAGTTAGCAGACTGCCTATCCTCACAACATATGCCTCAGTGCATTAACTGAAAACAAGCAAGATTTAGGACATTAAAAACACTAAAAAAGGATAGACACAGCGAAGCAACCATCATTTTCAGATTGTCAGAAATGGGGGTAACCCCAGGTTTTATTTAATAGAACCACAAGGACTTTACAGCAAGTACAAAGTACAATAAACCTTTGGGATCAAGGGAGTCTTTAACCTTCAGGTTATACTGTGGGCTGAAAAAAAAAACAAAAAAAAAAAAAAAAAAAAAAACCCTAAATGGATTCCAAGAAAAAGATTTTAAAGTATGTTAACCACTTCTCCTTAGGTGGACCTTCATATGATGTCCTGGCGTTTAAGTAGTTAAATCTGAATGATGCCTGCAGCTGTAGGCAGATATTTTTCTGCCGGCGATTCCCTACAATGTAAAAACAATCATAGCGGCTTTTCAGCCAGTTAACGTGGATGTAAACCCTCACGTGTACCCAGTGAAGTGAACAGCCTCAGATGATACACAGGGGATGAAAACAATCTCCCTACATAAGTTTTACATGTATATCTGCTGTCTTCCGCTTTATATATTCTTTAGAAAGTTCAGATTCTGTTAAGTTTTCTCTTCCTGTTCAGCACTGCGGTGAAGCCTGGGCATACAGCCAAGACAGCTGATTGGAGCAAAAGGCACACCAATTGTTAAATAGTTCCGCTCAGTGCTAATTTATAGCATCCCCCCCAACACAAAACTCAAAGACAGAACTTGTCAGAAGTTATCAGGCTGATAAACAGAAGAACAGAGCAGGAGACAGCTATGGGACATAGTGCTTTGGAGAGAGATAAGAAAACACTGCAGATATATGTGCCCAGCTCTAATTTCATGAATCCGGTTTACAGCCACTTTAATGGGTTCCCCACCCCCCCCCCCCCCCCCACCACCCCTCTTTTTTTTTTTTTTTTTTTTTTTTTTTTTAATAGGCAGCGAGCGAGCGTGCCGGAGAATGAATTGTTTTTTATTTTGGGGGGGGTAGATTCAGGCTTTCCAGCGTACAGCAAGATCTGGGGACTTCTAGACTCCAGATCTCTGTAAAGAAGACCTAGACATTCCTTGTAATGGGGGTGGGGGTGGGGAAGGAAGGTGGACAAAATAAAAAGATTTACAGCGCCCCCATCCTCGCGGAAGCGAACGCATATGTAAGTCGTGCCCGCATGTGTAAACAGCATTCAAACTACCCGTGAGGTATCTCCGCAAACATTAAAGCGAGAGCAATAATTCTAGCACAAGAGATCCTGAAACTCTAAAAATGTAACCTATAAGTTGGGGCCCATTCCACGAGTGTGCACAATTTTAAAGTGTGACTTGTTATTTACTCGTCGTAACATCTTTCGAGAAAAAATAAAAGCCAACTGTGGCTCTTTATTTTTAATTAACCTATTCCATACCGGGCCTATTCTGGCACTTCTCTCCTACATGTAAAAATCAGCCATTTTTTTGCTAGAAAATTACTCAGAACCCCCAAACATTATATATATTTTTTTAGCAGACACCCTAGGGAATAAAATGGCGGTCATTGCAACTCTTTTATCTCGCACAGTATTTGCGCAATAATTTTTTTAACGCTTTTTTTGGGAAAAAAAAAAAAAAAGCGTTTCACAAATTAAAAAAAACAAAACAGTAAAGTTAGCCCAATTTTTTGTATAATGTGAAAGATGATGTTATGCCGAGTAAATAGATAGCCAACACGTCACGCTTTAAAATTGTGCACACTGATGGAATGGCGCCAAACTTCAGTACTTAAAAATCTCCATAGGCGACGCTTTGAAAATTTTTTACAGATTACCAGTTTAGAGTTACAGAGGAGGTCTAGGGTTAGAATTGTTGCACACGCTCTAGCGCACGCGGCGATACCTCACATGTGTGGTTTGAATGGCGTTTACATATGTGGGCGGGACTTGCGTTCGCTTCTGAGCGCAAGCTATGGGGACAGGGGCGTTTTAAATTTTTTTTTATTTTACTTTTTTTCATTTTTACATTTTTATTTTTTTGATCACTTTTATTCCTATTACAAGGAATGTAAACATCTCTTGTAATAGGAATTTATTGTGACAGGTCCTCTTTATGGAGAGAAGCAGGGTCCAATAAGACCCCACATCTGGCTGGAAAGCAATGAGATCAAGAAAAAAAAAAAAAAAAAAAAAAAATGTAAAATCGATCTCATGCTGACAGCCGCAATCGCAGCTTTGTTTACCATTCAGGAACCCTCCGACGGTCATAGAGATGACCGGAAATCTCTATCGTCATCATTCGGCGCCGGCCGATTCTTTCTCCGGGCCCCTGATGACACGGGAGAGCCCGGAGAAGCACCGGATGGCGGCGGGAGGGGGGGGGGGGGGGGGGGGGGGGTGGCGGAGCCCAAAAAATCCTATTTTCTTATTCAAGGACATGGAAATTCTTTCAAGCGGATATCCATGTTTTACCATTAAACAGTTCATTTGGACCAAGATGATCTAACAAACTATTTACATCACCAACAGTTGTAGCAGCTGTATGCATTGTATAGGACTGTATGTAGCCTCAGCTACACCCAGTATAAAGTACTGTGTTCCTGCCATCAGAGAAAACTTTGAAGACCAAGAGGTGCTAGCAAAATTTAGATCATCTCTCTACACAGCAGAGCTAAAGATGGCTTATCCTGGGCTGGCTTTCAGTTTTAGGTTTGCCAGCGTCCATTCTCTTGTAGACAGCATTGTGACATGCAGGTTATAGACTTCCCGTGTCCCTTAATTGAAGTTCTGAGACACCATATCATTGGTCAACTGCACTACATTCTACCATACATCATATGAATGTTAATGCCAATATGCAAGTTTAAACTTTCCTCAACTTTGCATATAAACTATATGATGTAATGGAAAACACAATGTTGAATTTGGGGGACAAGTGACATTTATGGTTTCCAAAAACCTGAAATGTTATGCTTCTGTTTTACAACAGCTTTATGGCTCCTATCTACTTACAATGTAAACCGATCTATTCTTGATAGCGTTTTTGTACTCTTCTGTGACCTCTGGCAAAGGTTTGCTGGGATCTCTTCTAATTTTGGATTTTTCTTCATCAATTTCCAGCAGGCCTGTCTTAGATTTTTTAAGTGCCCCCAAAAATGATCCAAAATCAGTCGTCAATTTGCTTAACCTAGAAGGAATTAAGAAACATCAGACATTCCATACTACAAACGTACACCAACCCCAGACATCACCAGATAATTTTACCTGTTAAACTTGATCATAATTTCCAGAGGCACCCAGCCATCATCAAGGGAAATCTGTTCCTTTAGGAATTTGTCTCGTGGAAGGTTATGGTCACCAAAGTAGTACTGAAAAACCAAAACAACAAAGTTCAGTGTACAGGAGTGTACTGCATATGAAAAAACAAAGCTTTAACCCCCTGCCCTGCAAGATAGACATTGATTTCTTTACCTCTGTTCAGTGCTGGAGATGAAAAAAACATCCATAACCTCTGAGTACAGAGGAGCATGCAGTACAACCATGTAACAGGGCAATCAGCACTGTGAGCCACAACACTGGCAACTTGGAACTTTTAATCCTAGGCGATGGATGCATTTGGGTGGGGCAGTTGTTGGAGAGAAGAGGCAAAAGGATAGATGTGGATATATAACCCCCTCTAAAATGTTTCACTATAGTAAATAACAAAAAGAATAAAATAGGGTCCATCAGGTGTCCAGGTCACAGATTGTGAAGATGTGGACACTTCATATTGGGTGGTCGTTGGGTTGGAGAGGACAATGTCATCAGAGCCGGCAGGAGACTAGTGGTCTTGGGCTCCTTCACAGCACTGGTTCAGTGGTTCCCACACCGGAATTGGCTGTAGTAAGTGACCTGGCCTGAGGACTGGGTGAGTACATCTGACTTCACCACTTAAGGGGTGATAAAGGACTACTAAAAAAAGACTGGGAAGAGGTGTGGAGGAAGGCAGGCTTAAAAATGTGTTTTAAACTGAACGCACCAAAGGGTACACAGATACAAGCGACTCCTCACATCAGTTACAAACCTTAAAAAGCAACCTGGCATTGTGAGCTTGGGTGCAATAGCCGCCATCCCCATCCAAGGTACACAGAACTTGGCATGACATTTCAAAAATGTAGCCAGCCCAACACTTATACTGCATTTGTTCAGTACCCAGCCAATAGAAAATCAATAACCGTACCATCAGACAATACTATCATTTCTACAGGGACGGACCCAGGTGCTGAGTGCAGGACAAAGCACTTAAACGGCAAACTGTCCTCATCCGAGGTCTGTATACCAAGTCTCCACTACAAAACACTATGCTTACTAGCAAATTTCTCAGGATACCGTTTTAATAGACCATAAACTTACCTCAACCTGCTGAGAGATCTTTGTGTCCAGATCAGACACTTGTTCTTTATCACCGTTTTCTGCCATTTCAAATCCTAAAAAAAGTAAACAGCAGACACATATAAATCACCCAGCATTACACCAATGTTCCATAAACAGCCATCAATGCAAAAGCTTGATGTTTGTAGATGTATGTATAGTTTGGTTATCTGCTCCCTGGCAGTTGTTATAAGAGACTGAATTGTGATGACAGGGGAAAAGTACAATGTTATGTCATGCAGATTCATTTCAGTATAGTAGACGGGCCACAAAAGTTCTTTGAAAACCCAAAGCCATCATTCGCACCAAGCACCCCAGAAGGGCCATATCAGAGATATAAGCATACAGTCATGGCCAAAAATATTGGCACCCCTGCATTTGTTAGATAATGCACCACTTCACCCAGAAAATTGTTGCAATTACAAAGGTTGAAGGCATCTCATGTTTAATTTATTTCTAATGGTCTGACAAAGTGGAGGAAAAATCAAATATGACACATTCCACGCAAAACTCCAAAAATGCACTGGACATAAGTGGTACCCTCAATTTAATATTTGGGAGAAAAAAAGGGGGGGCCTGCTGCCTGTTCCCCATATCCTCTTACACCCCCTTCTGTTCCTTGTAGTTGTGCACAGAAATATAAATTCTGGACCAAAACCAAAAAATCAGGATGCACTTGGCCGAAAGACAGTAAAAAAGAAAAAAGTCAATTTAGTGTAGCTGGCATTTTGGCACCGAAATCAATGGCATTATCACCACCTTCTCCCAGCAAAACGCTGTTAACCCTATCTTCAGCTGATATACCAGTGCATCCCTAGTTCCTTGTGTCCTTTACACTTTTTGAATCAACTTTATTGCCCTTGTGATAGCACGAGTAGTGACAGGCAGGGCTGTAACTAGAAAGGGGGCAGCTGCCCCGGGCATGGCATTGAGGGGAGTCTCAGCTGTTATTGATCCTTCTGCAGCAGCTGAAAAGCTGCTTCTCATCCTACCCCTCACTAGCATACTGCTGCTGCAGGAGGAAAATACAGGGATCGTGTGTACCTGTAAAAGCTGACCCAGCTGCCCCTTTTTCAGCTGCTGCAGGAGGAAAATACAGGTGATCCACACCTCCTGGTGCCCGGTGCCAGAATAAGTTGCCTGACATGGGTGCGCTCTTCTCATGTCTTCCCTTCCAAATCACCCACTAGCACATGACCCTCCTACCCCCCCCCCCCCCCTTCAAATCAAAGCCATAGAGGGGGACGTTGTGGCAACTGGGACTCTGGGCACCCCACAAGAGTTGTAAGGCAATTGTCGCTGGAGCCCCCACTAGCACATCCCTGCCAGAAAACTACTCAAACATCCAGTGCCCTACTGACACTGTCCACTGCCCCACTGACACAAACCTCTGCCCTGGGCCATGCACAAATTTTACAAGTTGGCATACAGTATGGCAATTGTCTCCCTGTAGTAGTTTCATTTTTCTCAAGAGTGGGTAAAGAGGCCAGTAAATAGCAGCCCTTTCCTCAATTGTGTTTTCTAGGCTTCAGTTTGTGAATGAACAGGAAGCCGCTCAGTACAGAACACTTCCCATTCATTCACTGTCCAGAGTGACAGAGTGACAGAAAAAGGGACTGGGGAATCTGTCCTTAATCCCTATCTGTTTCAAATCAGACATCAGAGGCCTGCTTTTACCGCAAGTTACGAGACTCGCTGCCAGTTTTAGACCATAGAGACGGTCAGGGATGTTCCAGTCAGCAGGAGGAACCACTGGTGGTACAGGAGAGCCCAGTAAGGTGGCAGGCGGGGGGGTTGGGTAGTTGAGCCCCTTCTGCCGCCTGTAAAAGCAAATCAAGCAGCTAATTACCACTAGGATTGCGTTTACAAAATAATGATGCAGTCATCATCCTGGTATAACCACCTAAACCCCGCCACAAACTTCTACTCCATGGAGGCTGAAGTGGTCCAAAACAATAAAAAAAAGTCCAATTCAGGTCAACTGGGACAGAGCCGCTGCTACCAATCTGACATCCATGTGGGTGCACAGCCCTGATCACACACTGCCCTATGATCGGGGCTGCTATGATTGGGTGCAGCACTTCCCCGCATGGAACACCTGTGCATTCTCCTGGAGATCACGGCCTTCCTATGGATGTACATTACAGGGACATGTGTGT
This sequence comes from Aquarana catesbeiana, assembly GCF_042186555.1. Taxonomy (NCBI): domain Eukaryota; kingdom Metazoa; phylum Chordata; class Amphibia; order Anura; family Ranidae; genus Aquarana; species Aquarana catesbeiana. Next base: position 342,433,312 of record NC_133329.1, read on the forward strand.
ACAAAGGCCAAGCACTCATCCATACAGGTGAGATGGAACATTGTGAAGAGCGATCTGTGTGCACATATATGACATTAGGACCTGCGGCTGTGGTCATACAACTGCTGCATCCCCATAGAGCAGAGATATGCAATTAGTGGACCTCCAGCTGTTGCAAACTACAAGTCCCATCATGCCTCTGCCTCTGGGTGTCATGCTTGTGGCTGTCAGATTCTTGCTATGCATCATGGGACTTGTAGTTCTGCAACAGCTGGAGGTCCACTAATTGCATATCCCTGCCATAGAGTAATATGGGCCCCTCTTCCTCTATACACATACTCCTCATGCCCTCCTCCTTCGTACTCCTCATGTCCCCCTCCTCTGTACTCCTCATGCCCTCCTCCTCCTTCGTACTCCTCATGCCCTCCTCCGTACTCCTCATGTCCCCCTCCTCTGTACTCCTCATGCCCTCCTCCTCCTTCGTACTCCTCATGCCCTCCTCCTCCTTCGTACTCCTCATGCCCTCCTCCTCCTCCGTACTCCTCATGCCCTCCTCCTCCTCCGTACTCCTCATGCCCTCCTCCTCCTCCGTACTCCTCATGCCCTCCTCTGTACTCCTCATGCCCTCCTCCTCCATACTCCTCATGCCCTCCTCCATACTCCTCATCCTCCTCTGTACTTCTCATGCCCTCCTCCTCCTTCGTACTCATGCCCTTCTCCTCCTCCGTACTCCTCATGCCCTCCTCCTCCTGCCCACCTCCTCCTCCGTACTACTCATGCCCTCCTCCTCCTTTGTACTCCTCATCCTCACGCCCTCCCCCTCCTCCGTACTCCTCATGCCCTCCTCCTCCTCCGTACTCCTCATGCCCGCCTCTTCCATACTCATCCTCCTCTGTACTCCTCATGCCCTCCTCCTTCGTACTCCTCATGCCCTCCTCCTCCTTCGTACTCCTCATGCCATCCTCCTCCTTCGTACTCCTCATGCCAGCCGCCCTACTCATGCCGCCCCTCATCCTCCCTACTCCTCATGCCGCCCTCATCCTCATGCCCTCATCCCCTCCTCTGTACTCCTCATGCCTTCCTCCTCATGCCCTCCTCCATACTCCTCCTCCGTACTCCTCATGCCCTCCTCCTCCTCATTACTCCTCATGCCCTCCTCCTCAGTATGCCTCCTCCGTACTCATCATGCCTCCTCCTCCTCCCCTCCGTACTCATGCCCCTCTCCTCCCCCTCCGTACTCATGCCCTCCTCCTCCCCCTCCGTACTCATGCCCTCCTCCTCCCCCTCCGTACTCATGCCCTCCTTCTCCTCCCTGTACTCCTCATCCCCTCCGTACTCATGCCCTCCTCCGTACTCCTCATGCCCTCCCCCTCCTCCTTCGTACTCCTCATGCCCTCCTCCTTACTCCTCATGCCCTCCTCCTCCTCCCTACTCCTCATGCCCTCCTCCTTCGTACTCCTCATGCCCTCCTCCTTCGTACTCCTCATGCCCTCCTCCTCCGTACTCCTCATGCCCTCCTCCTCCGTACTCCTCATGCCCTCCTCCTCCGTACTCCTCATGCCCTCCTCCTCCTCCTCCTCTGTACTCCTCATGCCCTCCTCCTCCTCCTCTGTACTCCTCATGCCCTCCTCCTCCTCCTCCTCCTCTGTACTCCTCATGCCCTCCTCCTCCTCCTCCTCTGTACTCCTCATGCCCTCCTCCTCCTCCTCCTCTGTACTCCTCATGCCCTCCTCCTCCTCCTCCTCTGTACTCCTCATGCCCTCCTCCTCCTCCTCTGTACTCCTCATGCCCTCCTCCTCCTCCTCTGTACTCCTCATGCCCTCCTCCTCCTCCTCTGTACTCCTCATGCCCTCCTCCTCCTCCTCTGTACTCCTCATGCCCTCCTCCTCCTCCTCTGTACTCCTCATGCCCTCCTCCTCCTCCTCCTCTGTACTCCTCATGCCCTCCTCCTCCTCCTCTGTACTCCTCATGCCCTCCTCCTCCTCCTCCTCTGTACTCCTCATGCCCTCCTCCTCCTCCTCCTCTGTACTCCTCATGCCCTCCTCCTCATGCCCTCCTCCTCTGTACTCCTCATGCTCTCCTCCTCCTCCTCCTCATGCCCCCCTCCTCCCTCCTCCGTACTCCTCATGCCCTCCTCCTCTGTACTCCTCATGCCCTCCTCCTCTGTACTCCTCATGCCCTCCTCCTCTGTACTCCTCATGCCCTCCTCCTCTGTACTCCTCATGCCCTCCTCCTCTGTACTCCTCATGCCCTCCTCCTCTGTACTCCTCATGCCCTCCTCCTCCTCCTCTGTACTCCTCATGCCCTCCTCCTCCTCCTCTGTACTCCTCATGCCCTCCTCCTCCTCTGTACTCCTCATGCCCTCCTCTCCTCCTCTGTACTCCTCATGCCCTCCTCCTCCTCCTCATGCCCTCCTCCTCCTCTGTACTCCTCATGCCCTCGCACTCCTCATGCCCTCCTCTGTACTCCTCATGCCCTCCTCCTCCTCCTCCTCTGTACTCCTCATGCCCTCCTCCTCCTCCTCCTCTGTACTCCTCATGCCCTCCTCCTCCTCCTCCTCTGTACTCCTCATGCCCTCCTCCTCCTCCTCTGTACTCCTCATGCCCTCCTCCTCCTCTGTACTCCTCATGCCCTCCTCCTCCTCCTCCGTACTCCTCATGCCCTCCTCCTCCTCCTCTGTACTCCTCATGCCCTCCTCCTCCTCCTCTGTACTCCTCATGCCCTCCTCCTCCTCCTCTGTACTCCTCATGCCCTCCTCCTCCTCCTCTGTACTCCCCATCCTCCGTACTCCTCATGCCCTCCTCCGTACTCCTCATGCCCTCCTCCTCTGTACTCCTCATGCCCTCCTCCTCTGTACTCCTCATGCCCTCCTCCTCTGTACTCCTCATGCCCTCCTCCTCCTTACTCCTCATGCCTCCTCCTCCTCCTTACTCCTCATGCCCTCCTCCTCCTCCTTACTCCTCATGCCCTCCTCCTCCTCTGTACTCCTCATGCCCTCCTCCTCCTCTGTACTCCTCATGCCCTCCTCCTCCTCTTTACTCCTCATGCTCTCCTCCTCCTCTGTACTCCTCATGCTCTCCTCCTCCTCTGTACTCCTCATGCCCTCCTCCTCCTTCGTACTCCTCATGCCCTCCTCCTCCTCATGCCCTCCTCCGTACTCCTCATGCCCTCCTTCGTACTCCTCATGCCCCCCTCCTCCTCCGTACTCCTCATGCCTCCTCCGTACTCCTCATGCCCTCCTCCGTACTCCTCATGCCTCCTCCTCCTCCGTACTCCTCATGCCCTCCTTCTCCTCCCCTGTACTCCTCATCCCTCCGTACTCCATGCCCTCCTCCGTACTCCTCATGCCCTCCCCCTCCTCCTTCGTACTCCTCATGCCCTCCTCCTTACTCCTCATGCCCTCCTCCTCCTCCCTACTCTCATGCCCTCCTCCTTCGTACTCCTCATGCCTCCTCCTCCGTACTCCTCATGCCTCCTCCTCCGTACTCCTCATGCCATCCTCCTCGTACTCCTCATGCCCTCCTCTCCTCCTCTGTACTCCTCATGCCCTCCTCCTCCTCCTCCTCTGTACTCCTCATGCCCTCCTCCTCCTCCTCCTCCTCTGTACTCCTCATGCCCTCCTCCTCCTCCTCTGTACTCCTCATGCCCTCCTCCTCCTCCTCCTCCTCCTCTGTACTCCTCATGCCCTCCTCCTCCTCTGTACTCCTCATGCCCTCCTCCTCCTCCTCTGTACTCCTCATGCCCTCCTCCTCCTCTGTACTCCTCATGCCCTCCTCCTCCTCCTCCGTACTCCTCATGCCCTCCTCCTCCTCCTCCTCTGTACTCCTCATGCCCTCCTCCTCATCCTCTGTACTCCTCATGCCCTCCTCCTCCTCCTCTGTACTCCTCATGCCCTCCTCCTCCTCCTCCTCTGTACTCCTCATGCCCTCCTCCTCCTCCTCCTCTGTACTCCTCATGCCCTCCTCCTCCTCCTCCTCTGTACTCCTCATGCCCTCCTCCTCCTCCTCCTCTGTACTCCTCATGCCCTCCTCCTCCTCCTCTGTACTCCTCATGCCCTCCTCCTCCTCCTCTGTACTCCTCATGCCCTCCTCCTCTCCTCTGTACTCCTCATGCTCTCCTCCTCCTCCTCCTCATGCCCTCCTCCTCCTCCGTACTCCTCATGCCCTCCTCCTCTGTACTCCTCATGCCCTCCTCCTCTGTACTCCTCATGCCCTCCTCCTCTGTACTCCTCATGCCCTCCTCCTCCTCCTCTGTACTCCTCATGCCCTCCTCCTCCTCCTCTGTACTCCTCATGCCCTCCTCCTCCTCTGTACTCCTCTTGCCCTCCTCCTCTCTGTACTCCTCATGCCCTCCTCCTCTCTGTACTCCTCATGCCCTCCTCCTCTGTACTCCTCATGCTCTCCTCCTCCTCCTCCTCATGCCCTCCTCCTCCTCCGTACTCCTCATGCCTCCTCCTCTGTACTCCTCATGCCTCCTCCTCTGTACTCCTCATGCCCTCCTCCTCTGTACTCCTCATGCCCTCCTCCTCTGTACTCCTCATGCCCTCCTCCTCTGTACTCCTCATGCCCTCACTCCTCCTCCTGTACTCCTCATGCCCTCCTCCTCCTCCTCTGTACTCCTCATGCCTCCTCCTCCTCTGTACTCCTCATGCCCTCCTCCTCCTCCTCTGTACTCCTCATGCCCTCCTCCTCCTCTGTACTCCTCATGCCCTCCTCCTCCTCCTCCGTACTCCTCATGCCCTCCTCCTCCTCCTCTGTACTCCTCATGCCCTCCTCCTCCTCCTCTGTACTCCTCATGCCCTCCTCCTCCTCCTCTGTACTCCTCATGCCCTCCTCCTCCTCCTCTGTACTCCTCATCCTCCGTACTCCTCATGCCCTCCTCCGTACTCCTCATGCCCTCCCTCCTCTGTACTCCTCATGCCCTCCTCCTCTGTACTCCTCATGCCCTCCTCCTCTGTACTCCTCATGCCCTCCTCCTCCTCCTTACTCCTCATGCCCTCCTCCTCCTCCTTACTCCTCATGCCCTCCTCCTCCTCCTTACTCCTCATGCCCTCCTCCTCCTCTGTACTCCTCATGCCCTCCTCCTCCTCTTTACTCCTCATGCTCTCCTCCTCCTCTGTACTCCTCATGCTCTCCTCCTCCTCTGTACTCCTCATGCCCTCCTCCTCCTTCGTACTCCTCATGCCCTCCTCCTCCTCATGCCCTCCTCCGTACTCCTCATGCCCTCCTCCTTCGTACTCCTCATGCCCCCCTCCTCCTCCGTACTCCTCATGCCCTCCTCCGTACTCCTCATGCCCTCCTCGTACTCCCTCATGCCCTCCTCCGTACTCCTATGCCCTTCTCCTCCTCCGTACTCCTCATGCCACCTCCTCCTCCGTACTCCTCATGCCCTCCTCCTCCTCCGTACTCCTCATGCCCTCCTCCGTACTCCTCATGCCCTCCTCCTCCTCCGTACTCCTCATGCCCCGCATCCTCCTCCGTACGTCCTCATGCCCGCCTCCTCCTCCGTACTCCTCATGCCCGCCTCCTCCTCCGTACTCCTCATGCCCGCCTCCTCCTCCGCCTCCTCCTCCGTACTCCTCATGCCCTCCTCCTCCTCCGTACTCCTCATGCCTCCTCCTCCTCCGTACTCGCATGCCCTCGCCCTCCTCTGTACCCCTGCATCCTCCGTACTCCTCATCCTCCGTACTCCTCATGCCCTCCTCCTCCTCCTCATGCCCTCCCTCCTCCTCCTCCTCTGTACTCCTCATGCCCTCGCCCTCCTCATGCCCTCCTCCGTACTCCTCATGCCCTCCTCCGTACTCCTCATGCCCTCCTCCTCCTCATGCCCTCCCTCCTCATGCCCTCCTCCTCCTCATGCCCTCCTCCTCCTCATAGCCCTCTCTCCTCCTCATGCCCTCCTCCTCCTCCGTACTCCTCATGCCCTCCTTCTCCTCCCCTGTACTCCTCATCCCTCCGACTCATGCCCTCCTCCGTACTCCTCATGCCCTCCCCTCCTCTTCGTACTCCTCATGCCCTCCTCCTTATCCTCATGCCCTCCTCCTCCTCCCTACTCCTCATGCCCTCCTCCTCGTACTCCTCATGCCCTCCTCTCCGTACTCCTCATGCCCTCCTCCTCCGTACTCCTCATGCCCTCCTCCTCCGTACTCCTCATGCCCTCCTCCTCCTCCTCTGTACTCCTCATGCCCTCCTCCTCCTCCTCCTCCTCCTCTGTACTCCTCATGCCCTCCCCTCCTCCTCTGTACTCCTCATGCCCTCCTCCTCCTCCTCTGTACTCCTCATGCCTCCCCTCCTCCTCCTCCTCCTCCTCTGTACTCCTCATGCCCTCCTCCTCCTCTGTACTCCTCATGCCCTCCTCCTCCTCCTCTGTACTCCTCATGCCCTCCTCCTCCTCCTCTGTACTCCTCATGCCCTCCTCCTCCTCTGTACTCCTATGCCCTCCTCCTCCTCCTCCGTACTCCTCATGCCCTCCTCCTCTCTCCTCTGTACTCCTCATGCCCTCCTCCTCCTCCTCTGTACTCCTCATGCCTCCTCCTCCTCCTCTGTACTCCTCATGCCCTCCTCCTCCTCCTCCTCTGTACTCCTCATGCCCTCTCTCCTCCTCCTCCTCTCTGTACTCCTCATGCCCTCCTCCTCCTCCTCCTCCTCTGTACTCCTCATGCCCTCCTCCTCCTCCTCCTCTGTACTCTCATGCCCTCCTCCTCCTCCTCCTCCTCTGTACTCCTCATGCCCTCCTCCTCCTCCTCTGTACTCCTCATGCCCTCCTCCTCCTCCTCTGTACTCCTCATGCTCTCCTCCTCCTCCTCCTCATGCCCTCCTCCTCCTCCGTACTCCTCATGCCTCCTCCTCTGTACTCCTCATGCCCTCCTCCTCTGTACTCCTCATGCCTCCTCCTCTGTACTCCTCATGCCCTCCTCCTCCTCCTCTGTACTCCTCATGCCCTCCTCCTCCTCCTCTGTACTCCTCATGCCCTCCTACTCCTCTGTACTCCTCATGCCCTCTCTCCTCCTCTGTACTCCTCATGCCCTCCTCCTCCTCCTCCTCTGTACTCCTCATGCCCTCCTCCTCCTCCTCCTCTGTACTCCTCATGCCCTCCTCCTCCTCCTCCTCTGTACTCCTCATGCCCTCCTCCTCCTCCTCTGTACTCCTCATGCCCTCCTCCTCCTCCTCCTCTGTACTCCTCATGCCCTCCTCCTCCTCCTCCTCTGTACTCCTCATGCTCCTCCTCCTCCTCCTCTCTGTACCTCCTCATGCTCTCCTCCTCCTCCTCCTCATGCCCTCCTCCTCCTCCGTACTCCTCATGCCCCTCCTCCTCTGTACTCCTCATAGCCCTCCTCCTCTGTACTCCTCATGCCCTCCTCCTCTGTACTCCTCATGCCCTCCTCCTCCTCCTCTGTACTCCTCATTGCCCTCCTCCTCCTCCTCTGTACTCCTCATGCCCCCTCCTCCTCTCTCCTCTGTACTCCTCATGCTCTCTCTCCTCCTCTGTACTCCTCATGCCCTCCTCCTCCTCCTCCTCTGTACTCCTCATGCCTCCTCCTACCTCCTCCTCTGTACTCCTCATGCCCTCCTCCTCCTCCTCCTCTGTACTCCTCATGCTCCTCCTCCTCCTCCTCTGTACTCCTCATGCCTCTCCTCCTCCTCCTCTGTACTCCTCATGCCTCTCCTCTCCTCCTCTGTACTCCTCATGCCCTCCTCCTCCTCCTGTACTCCTCATGCCCTCCTCCTCTCTCGTCTAGCCCTCCATGCCTCCTCCTCTCGTACTCCTCATGCCCTCCTCCTCTGTACTCCTCATGCCCTCCTCCTCTGTACTCCTCATCCCTCCTCCTCTGTACTCCTCATGCCCTCCTCCTCCTCCCTCTGTACTCCTCATGCCCTCCTCCTCCTCCTCCTCTGTACTCCTCATGCCCTCCTCCTCCTCTGTACTCCTCATGCCCTCCCCTCCTCCTCTGTACTCCTCAGCCCCCTCCTCCTCCTCTGTACTCCTCATGCCTCCTCCTCTCCTCTCCTCTGTACTCCTCATGCCCTCCTCCTCCTCCCTCCTCCTCTGTACTCCTCATGCCTCCTCCTCCTCCTCCTCCTCCTCCTCTGTACTCCTCATGCCCTCCTCCTCCTCTGTACTCCTCATGCCCTCCTCCTCCTCCTCCTCGTTCTACCTCATGCCCTCCTCCTCCTCCTCTGTACTCCTCATGCCCTCCTCCTCCTCCTCTGTACTCCTCATGCTCTCCTCCTCCTCCTCATGCCCTCCTCCTCCTCCGTACTCCTCATGCCTCCTCTCTGTACTCCTCATGCCCTCCTCCTCTGTACTCATCATGCCCTCCTCCTACTGTACTCTCATGCCCTCCTCCTCCTCCTCTGTACTCCTCATGCCCTCCTCCTCCTCCTCGTACTCCTCATGCCCTCCTCCTCTCTGTACTCCTCATGCCCTCCTCCTCC